>NC_056743.1:350762507-350781087 GCF_019279795.1 Protopterus annectens | reverse complement strand
TATCCTGCTTCAGACTCCATTCTACATAACTACTCTCTACACTATATCCTGCTTCAGACTCCATTCTACATAACTACCTCTACACTATATCCTGCTTCAGACTCCATTCTACATAACTACCCTCTACACTATATCCTGCTTCAGACTCCATTCTACATAACTACCCTCTACACTATATCCTGCTTCAGACTCCATTCTACATAACTACCCTCTACACTATATCCTGCTTCAGACTCCATTCTACATAACTACCTCTCTACACTATATCCTGCTTCAGACTCCATTCTACATAACTACCCCTACACTATATCCTGCTTCAGACTCCATTCTACATAACTACCCTCTACACTATATCCTGCTTCAGACTCCATTCTACATAACTGCCCTCTACACTATATCCTGCTTCAGACTCCATTCTACATAACTACCCTCTACACTATATCCTGCTTCAGACTCCATTCTACATAACTACCCTCTACACTATATCCTGCTTCAGACTCCATTCTACATAACTACCCTCTCTACACTATATCCTGCTTCAGACTCCATTCTACATAACTGCCTCTAGACTCCATTCTACAACTACCCTCTACACTATATCCTGCTTCAGACTCCATTCTACATAACTACCCTACACTATATCCTGCTTCAGACTCCATTCTACATAACTACCTCTACACTATATCCTGCTTCAGACTCCATTCTACATAACTACCCCTACACTATATCCTGCTTCAGACTCCATTCTACATAACTACCCTCTACACTATATCCTGCTTCAGACTCCATTCTACATAACTGCCCTCTACACTATATCCTGCTTCAGACTCCATTCTACATAACTGTTCTCTACACTATATCCTGCTTCAGACTCCATTCTACATAACTACCCTCTACACTATATCCTGCTTCAGACTCCATTCTACATAACTGCCCTCTACACTATATCCTGCTTCAGACTCCATTCTACATAACTACCCTCTACACTATATCCTGCTTCAGACTCCATTCTACATAACTACCCTCTACACTATATCCTGCTTCAGACTCCATTCTACATAACTACCCTCTACACTATATCCTGCTTCAGACTCCATTCTACATAACTACCCTCTACACTATATCCTGCTTCAGACTCCATTCTACATAACTACCCTCTACACTATATCCTGCTTCAGACTCCATTCTACATAACTACCCTCTACACTATATCCTGCTTCAGACTCCATTCTACATAACTACCCTCTACACTATATCCTGCTTCAGACTCCATTCTACATAACTACCCCTACACTATATCCTGCTTCAGACTCCATTCTACATAACTACCCTCTACACTATATCCTGCTTCAGACTCCATTCTACATAACTACCCTCTACACTATATCCTGCTTCAGACTCCATTCTACATAACTACCCTCTACACTATATCCTGCTTCAGACTCCATTCTACATAACTACCCTCTACACTATATCCTGCTTCAGACTCCATTCTACATAACTACCCTCTACACTATATCCTGCTTCAGACTCCATTCTACATAACTACCCTCTACACTATATCCTGCTTCAGACTCCATTCTACATAACTACCCCTACACTATATCCTGCTTCAGACTCCATTCTACATAACTACCCTCTACACTATATCCTGCTTCAGACTCCATTCTACATAACTACCCTCTACACTATATCCTGCTTCAGACTCCATTCTACATAACTACCCCTACACTATATCCTGCTTCAGACTCCATTCTACATAACTACCCTCTACACTATATCCTGCTTCAGACTCCATTCTACATAACTACCCTCTACACTATATCCTGCTTCAGACTCCATTCTACATAACTACCCTCTACACTATATCCTGCTTCAGACTCCATTCTACATAACTACCCTCTACACTATATCCTGCTTCAGACTCCATTCTACATAACTACCCTCTACACTATATCCTGCTTCAGACTCCATTCTACATAACTACCCTCTACACTATATCCTGCTTCAGACTCCATTCTACATAACTACCCTCTACACTATATCCTGCTTCAGACTCCATTCTACATAACTACCCTCTACACTATATCCTGCTTCAGACTCCATTCTACATAACTACCCTCTACACTATATCCTGCTTCAGACTCCATTCTACATAACTGCCCTCTACACTATATCCTGCTTCAGACTCCATTCTACATAACTACCCCTACACTATATCCTGCTTCAGACTCCATTCTACATAACTACCCTCTACACTATATCCTGCTTCAGACTCCATTCTACATAACTGCCCTCTACACTATATCCTGCTTCAGACTCCATTCTACATAACTGCCCTCTACACTATATCCTGCTTCAGACTCCATTCTACATAACTGCCCTCTACACTATATCCTGCTTCAGACTCCATTCTACATAACTACCCTCTACACTATATCCTGCTTCAGACTCCATTCTACATAACTGCCCCTACACTATATCCTGCTTCAGACTCCATTCTACATAACTGCCCTCTACACTATATCCTGCTTCAGACTCCATTCTACATAACTGCCTCTACACTATATCCTGCTTCAGACTCCATTCTACATAACTGCCCTCTACACTATATCCTGCTTCAGACTCCATTCTACATAACTGCCCTCTACACTATATCCTGCTTCAGACTCCATTCTACATAACTGCCCTCTACACTATATCCTGCTTCAGACTCCATTCTACATAACTGCCCTCTACACTATATCCTGCTTCAGACTCCATTCTACATAACTACCCTCTACACTATATCCTGCTTCAGACTCCATTCTACATAACTACCCTCTACACTATATCCTGCTTCAGACTCCATTCTACATAACTACCCTCTACACTATATCCTGCTTCAGACTCCATTCTACATAACTACCCTCTACACTATATCCTGCTTCAGACTCCATTCTACATAACTACCCCTACACTATATCCTGCTTCAGACTCCATTCTACATAACTACCCTCTACACTATATCCTGCTTCAGACTCCATTCTACATAACTACCCTCTACACTATATCCTGCTTCAGACTCCATTCTACATAACTACCCTCTACACTATATCCTGCTTCAGACTCCATTCTACATAACTACCCTCTACACTATATCCTGCTTCAGACTCCATTCTACATAACTACCCTCTACACTATATCCTGCTTCAGACTCCATTCTACATAACTACCCTCTACACTATATCCTGCTTCAGACTCCATTCTACATAACTACCCTCTACACTATATCCTGCTTCAGACTCCATTCTACATAACTACCCTCTACACTATATCCTGCTTCAGACTCCATTCTACATAACTACCCTCTACACTATATCCTGCTTCAGACTCCATTCTACATAACTGCCCTCTACACTATATCCTGCTTCAGACTCCATTCTACATAACTGCCCTCTACACTATATCCTGCTTCAGACTCCATTCTACATAACTGCCCTCTACACTATATCCTGCTTCAGACTCCATTCTACATAACTGCCCTCTACACTATATCCTGCTTCAGACTCCATTCTACATAACTGCCCTCTACACTATATCCTGCTTCAGACTCCATTCTACATAACTACCCTCTACACTATATCCTGCTTCAGACTCCATTCTACATAACTACCCCTACACTATATCCTGCTTCAGACTCCATTCTACATAACTACCCTCTACACTATATCCTGCTTCAGACTCCATTCTACATAACTACCCTCTACACTATATCCTGCTTCAGACTCCATTCTACATAACTACCCTCTACACTATATCCTGCTTCAGACTCCATTCTACATAACTACCCTCTACACTATATCCTGCTTCAGACTCCATTCTACATAACTACCCTCTACACTATATCCTGCTTCAGACTCCATTCTACATAACTGCCCTCTACACTATATCCTGCTTCAGACTCCATTCTACATAACTACCCTCTACACTATATCCTGCTTCAGACTCCATTCTACATAACTGCCTTCTACACTATATCCTGCTTCAGACTCTTCCTCCTGCTGTCTTCTCCTTCCTCTCACTAAGCTACCATTACCATCACCCCCCCTTTCTGCCCACCTCCTTTTCACCCCTCCTACACTAGTACTTCTTACTATTCTGTCTTTTATTACTTGACACCTAATCTCTTCCTATCCCCTCTGCAGTCTACTTCTTCATCTTCTTCTTTCAGCTTTTCCTGGTTAGGGGTCACCACAGCAGATCACCTGTCCGCTCATGATTGGCAGTGGAGTTTTATTGTATCGAGTTGCCAGCCCGGTGCCCAACCTTCCACAGAAGGCGCACACATGCACGCACTCACACCTAGGGCCAATTTAGGGTGTCCAATCCACCTACAGCATGTCTTTGGGATGAGGGAGGAAACTGGAGCACCTGGAGGAAATCCACACAACCATAGGGAGAACATGCAGACTCCACACAGAAGACACCCCAGCCAAGGATTGAACAAGAGTACCTCTTGCTGTGAGGTGAAAACGCTAACCGCTGCACCTCCGAGGCCACCCCCCTCTCTGTACTCTGCTATAACTCTAATATGATATCTATGCAAGGCTTCTTCACCTCTACTGTTAGATTTCCCACTGTATAAACTAAGGTATTTGGAAATACTTACTGACATGTTGTTGTTTTACCTTTTTTTTTTTTTTTGTAAATTGTATACTGTATTATTCATTTTTTAATGATTTGTTTAAATTGTATAATGTTCTTACAGATCCTTTCTCCCCAGGACTCCATTGAAAATAGGCTCTTCTTGGCCCAATGGACTCTCCCAGTAAACAAACTGTAAAATAAATAAATAAATAAAAAGATGGGAATCTTATTTCATAAATGAGGTAGCCTTTGGGATATGAATCCGTATCTCCAGCAAGCTCTGTTAGAGTCGCAAATAAGATTCAGGTCTATGGAATGTGTAACCCTCATATAAGTTTTCTTGCTAATATTTAAAATTTTCATCAGGGCTGGATCAAAGAATGCCTTGTAGGTCAGGCATAAGTCATGCCTCAATAAACAATATGACATGGAGTAAATAGATAGGGCCTTTAGTCGGTCCGCATAAGACATGGGTCTTATGCTTTGTATATTTTTAGTGAGAAACCTCTTGGGCCACTCCATTAGGTGTAAGTATCTGGTAAGGTACGTGCAGAAGGGAGCACTGTACTCAATTATGGGCCTGATAAGGCTGAGTATAATGGCACTATGACTTCTTTTGACCTTGATGCCATGCCTTTACTTATAAGTTGAGCCACATTGAAGGATATTCTCACTACTGTACCTACCTGGTTGTCAAAGTTTAGGTTATTATTTATCTGTGTTCCTAGGTCACTTACCACTGGGTCTACTTTTATGGGTGTGCTATCAATATTATAATTTGCAGGGATATTGGATTTACTGAAGGTTATGATTACACCTTTTTAGCATTTAGTCTTGGACCATGGTTTTGGCACCAGTTGTTTGTCAATTCTAGGCCTGTTTGTAGGATGCAATCTTCCTTCATTAGGCCTATAATTGAGTATAATGCCCCATTTGGTATGTACCTCTCCAAGCACCTGCACCAACTGGAAAGACCACAGAAATGCCTCACAAATCCATGGCCTCCAACACCTGTCCTATGCGGACAGGCTGAAGTCACTATCACTCTACTCGGTTTCATAAAGATTGCTCAGAGGTGATCTGTGTCTCGCCTACAAGGCAATATCAGACCCTGCTCTACTAGAGATGCTCCATATCTGTAAACACCTCAAGCATTACCCTCTGGATAGGCCTAAATCTAATATGCAACATCAACAAAACCTGCTGGAGAGACAGGTTTGTCCCAGAGGCTGCCCCGTCTCTGGAATAGACTTCCCATACATGTCAAACAGAGTATCTCACTGACCCTCTTCAGCGCAACCTTGATGAGTGGATGGGAAGCCACAAATTTGTCCCAGGGTTTCCACTTTTGTCCCTCATTGACAGGGATGACAGATGCTGATTGAGTTTTTTGGGGGAGAATAAACTCTTGGCTAGGCTTGTAAGGGCCACAGGGCCATTAGCCTAGTAACATCCTATGTTCCTATGTCAGCATCATTTGGGGATTCAGTGATAACACTCATCTTATAGTCATCAGTAAACGTGGTGAGCAAGAGGCCCCCAATGTTAGCCTTCACTTCAAAGAAGTGTATGCCAAGCAGGAGGCTTCCCAACACTGAGACTTGTGGGACAACACTAGTGACAGGTTTCTTATCAGAAGTGGATTTGCCTATGTGGACAACATGCATCCTTGTCAGTGAGCCAGCGTGCTATCCACCTGATGGTGCAGGGGTTTATGCCTAACTCAGTAAGTTTGTCTATGATCCCTGAGGGTGGATTGTGCCTAAAGCTTTGGCCAGTTCTAGATAAATGGTGTGTATCATTTTATCCTCATCCATGGCCCTGATGACTTTCTCAAAGAAGTCCACCTGATTAAGCAGGCAAGACCTCCCCTTGACAAAGCCAAATTGGGTCTGGTCCACTGTTTGGAGATTTCCTATGTCATTATTGAGCAGATCCATGATAATTCTCTCCACATTCTTGCAGATAAGACTGGTCAAGCTTATGTGTGTGTATCTCCCTGGGTCAGTTGATGAGCCCCCCCCCCCTGTGCTGAGGAACTACTGTTGCAGTTCTTGATTCCTCTGGGACAAAGGCTGTCCAGAAGCTGTGGTTAAACAGGGTTTTTAGTGGCCCATATAGATTCTGTTTAAAGCTATTTAAGAAGCATCCTGGAATGTTGTCAGGACCCATTAATGCTGTGTTTTTGGCTTTAGTGAGTACAGCAAGGACCTGTTCCCTCATAATGACTGGTAGGGGGATGATTGCAAGTATTTCTTTGGGTGAGGTAGGAGGTGATGAGGCTTTGTGTGTTAATTTTCATAATTAACTTGGCACATTGCAGAGCATTTCCCTTGAGGTTATGAACATAATTAAAATAAAATCTCATGTCATTTACACCTACATGAACTATGACTGAATCATACTGGTACCTGAGGTGCAATCACTTGAGTTTGCATGTAACTTCGTGGATCCTGGCTCCTGATAGGCAACTGACCATCATTTTTTCCTTGTTCAGCCTGGTGAATGGAGCATCAGTATGTAGTACAATGGGGTCCCCTATGACCAGAATCCTGGGTAGACTATTGGCTTGCCTTATGGGTTTGGTAATTGGTCTTAACTCTGTGTGCAGTGCTGGGTGTTGTTATTCTTGAGTGCTTTTGAATTTGCTGAGGATCATTTTTTTCAGGTGGAATGTCTTGGAGATGTCTGGTGTTTGGGAAGATTGCATTTAAGTGCCTCAGCATGAGTCAGTCTATGTATGGGGTGTGTACTGTGTGTGGTAAGTGTGTACTCTATGTGGGGTGTGTACTTTTGTGTGGTGGGTGTACTGTGTGTGGATTGCGTACTGTGTCTGGTAGGTGTGTACTGTGTATGGTACTTGTCTACTGTGTGTGGGGTGTGTACTGTATGTTGTAGGAGTGTACTGTGCTGAGGGTATATACTGTGTGTGATAATAGTATACTGTGTGTGTGGGGTGTGTGCTGTGTGTGGGCTGCATACTGTGTGTGGGGTGTGTACTGAGTATTGTAGGTGTGTACTGTGTTGAGGGTATATACTGTGTGTGATAATAGTGTACTGTGTGTGTGGGGTTTGTGCTTTGTGTGGGTTGCATACCGTGTGTGGGGTGTGTACTGTGTGTTGGTTTCATTCTGTGTGCGGCGGGTTTAGTGCATGTGCTCCTGACAATCATATTGCTATTTTGAGTACTTCTACATGAGAAATTTGCCTCCAGGGACATTATGTCTATACCTCTCCTGCATACTGTGTTTGTTTTGGACTAAATGGCTGTCAGTGAACATTAGACAGTTGTCACACTGTGTCAAGATGTCCGTTACCCACCAAACTGGCTCTAAAGAAATTTGGAAAGTGTATATCCATGATGTCAAGTTCTTTATTAGGTGAGCTACAAGCATCCTGTGTACAATGGGTTAATAGTGGGCTGACTAAGGATGCATACGGGGTTAGAGAACAGACACAGCTATATAATACTAAATTCAAGGTGCGGTGCTTCGGGTCTATATCACGTAATCGAAATGTCAAAACTTCGAATGTGAAAACATCAAACCCAAAACTTCAAAAAATTAATACTCTGAAGACTGAACAGCGATTTTTTTCCCAGGGAAAAAAATCTCTGTTCCAGTACAAAAGGCAAAACACATGAACACTACAAACCATTTCTAATGTGGGGGGCTTTGGCCCCCACACACTCCCTACTTAAATATACCAACTCAGAGATGGCACCACAGTAGAGGAAATGGTGAAGCCATGGAAACGGCCCATCAAATTCTTTCCCTGGGAAAGAATTTGATGTTCCACGGCTTCATTATTTTCAGTCTTCAGGCTTCCAAGTTCAAGGTTTTGGCATTCAAACTCATCAGCTTTCGAACATCTGATATACACCCGGTGCTTCTCCATGCATAAACAAAATGTTCTATTCTACTCAACATGCAGAATAGTTGCTCTGTACTCACTGAGTTATTGACACAGTTTCATAGGTGGTTTTATAGGTAAATTTTACTTTCTAGTTGCCTGTGTCTATACAGGGCACTCCTAACCATTGCTGCATGATGGGCTGTGCTGACAAGTTATCCAAATTAATATAGGAACTTAATACAGGAACTACTAACCATCGCTGCATGATGGGCTTTACTGGCAACTGCTCCAAATTAATACTGGCACTTAATACAGCGCACTATTAACCATCGGTGCATGATGGGCTGCTCCAACAATGGATCTAAATTAATACAGGTACTTAATACAGGGCACTACTAACCATTGCTGTACAATAGGCTGTGCTGACAACTCCTCCAAGTTAATACAGACACTCGATATAGGGCACTACTAACCATCTCTGCACAACAGACTCTGCCGACAACTGCTCCAGATTAATACAGGCACTTGATATAAGGCACTACTAACCATCGCTGCATGATAGGCTGTGACAACTGCTCCAAATTAATACAAGGCACTACTAACCCTCGTGGCACAACTGGCTGTGCCAACAACTGCTCCAAATAAATACAGGCATTTAATACAGGGCACTACTAACCATCGCTGCACAATGGACTATGCTAAAAACTGCTCCAGATTAATACAGGCACTTAATACGGGGCAATATTAACCATCGCTGCATGATGGGCTGTGCCAATTGCTCCAAATTAATACAGGCACTTAATACAGGGCACTACTAACCATCACTGCACAATGGACTGTGCTAAAAACTGCTCCAAATTAATACAGACACTTAATATGGGGCACTACTAACCATCACTGCACAATGGACTGTGCAAAACACTGCTCCAAATTAATACATGCACTTAATACAGGGCACTACTAACCATCCCTGCACGATGGGATGTGCCAAATGCTCCAAATTAATACAGGGCACTACTAACCATCGCTGCACAATGGACTGTGCTAAAAACTGCTCCAAATTAATACAGGCACTTATATAGGGCACTAATTACCATCGCTGCACAATGGACTGTGCTAAAAACTGTTCCAAATTAATACAGGCACTTAATACGGGGCACTATTAACCATCACTGCATGCTGGGCTGTGCCAACTGCTCCAAATTAATACAGGCACTTAATACAGGGCACTACTAACCATCACTGCACAATGGACTGTGCTAAAAACTGGTCCAAATTAATACAGGCACTTAATACAGGCACTACTAACCATCTCTGTATGATGGGCTGTGCTGACAACTGCTCCAAATTAATACAGGCACTTAATACAGGGCACTACTAACCATCACTGTGCAATGGGCTGTGCCAACAACTGCTCCAAATTAGCATAGGCACTTACTATAAGGCACAATTAACCATCACTGCATGATGGACTGTGTTGACAACTGCTCCAAATTAATGCAGACACTTAATACAGGGTGTGAAGATATGTGAAGGCTGCCAGCCTAGCTAGATAGAATTTTGTAGATAATTCTATGTCATTGTAAATATGAATATAATCCACAGGCTTGTCCTCTTAAATGTAAGAAAACTGTCTTAAATGTTGAACTTCAAAAATGTAACCACAGTGCACACTGCCGGAAGAAAGCTGATAAGTCAAGCATTGTATAACTGATCTCAAAGCTCGGAGACAATGTCTGGACTGAGGAATTCCTTTTATTGTTTTGAGACCAGAGTTAATTGCTAGATTTTATATGTATAATGTCTTTTATTGCTGTGGTTTCCAGGTGGAAGATCAAAGAAATGTTAAAACTCTGAGTTTCTGTTAGCCTGGGAACCAGAGAAGAAGGATGTAGTCTAAAATGAGTCAGCAGTGATGTATTACCAATTTAAGAGCTCTCAGAGAGAAAGAGATAACATTTTTGGATTTTGTCTGAAGAACATAACTCACCAGTACTCTGCCTTTGCTCTATATGTAAGTTTGTTTAGAACTGTGATTGCTCTTAGAGTTAGATAGGAATTTACTCAGATTTTGTCTAGCTGTTTTCTATATTTATGTCAGACTATTCTATACTATTATTTTAAGCATTTTCCTGTGATTTCTAAACTCTTGATTAGCACTGTGTTGAACTGAGATTTGTCTTGTGTTTTTATTATTTATTATTATTTTTTTTTTAAACTTTCAGCTGTGGCTGTTTTGTGTAGAGATAATTTAAGCTCTAGAGTACTTGCATGTAGTTGATGATACTGTACAAAGCCACTCCAAACTATGTGGATAATAATATTGTACAGTATAAATTGGACATACTTTGGTAAGGGCCTTTTTAGTAGCTGATAAGAGTATTTGGTGACAGTGGTTACTACCTTATAGCCTGGCAGGAGGAGGGATAGCTGGAGAATCTGTGCCAGCCTTCCCCAGGAATGTCTGTGTGTTTGTATATAAACCAAATCTCAAAGTGTGTGTGTCAGCTACTTGGGCAGGGACACAAAGTACTGGTTGGACAGAGAGGCCACTGGAGGTTTTGGCTTGAATACTTGGCTGAGATCTGTACCCTATAGCTGTGCCAGTGGGGAGTCTTATTGGGGATCTGGAGAGAAAAGGAGAAACCAGCCCCAGACTGACAGTGATCTCTGTGTGCTCTTAAGGGAAATTGCACTTTACTGTGTGTGTATTTGTTATGCTTCCCAATGTGGACACCCCTCACTGGTGCTAGTGGTGAGGACTGAGGCTCCCTGATTACTGGGCCAATGCACGGACATCACATATTAATTGGTTGGCAGTGGTGGGATATCCACACCACATATTAATTGGTTGGCAACTGGCTTGTAGTGGTGTGGATAGTGAATTCCTGTAGTTTGTGTACAGTGATCACTTAAGTTGTTTTTGTACTCTAAATCAGCCATGCAGTGAATATTCAGAGTTCAGATCACAATTGCTTTATTTTTTTTGTTAGCTTAGTTAGTCAGAGAGAGCAGGCAAGCATGTCAGCAGAGTAGTATAGCAAGCGGACAAGGAGCCAGTTGGTTGAGATGTGTCAGACTAATGGACTGGTGCTTGGAAATCTGACTAAGGCAGACATGATTGCAGCTTTGGTCACAGCTGGATCAGAAAACAGCAATCAGGAGGTTGGTCAGACTGCCCGTGGAGGTATATAACACTCAGAGAATGGACAGCTCAGCCTTTCTGCAGAAGACTTAAAAATCCACCTGGAGCTAAAGAGACTTGAGGTGGAGGCCAGGCATTTGGAAACAGAAGCAGCAGAGAGACTGAGATGTCTACAGGCTGAGGAGAATGAGAAATTCCTACTCCTGGAAGCTGAGGAGAGGCAGAGGCAGCATGAAAAGGAGATGCTGACTCTTCGCCAGAGTCATGGAGGTAATGGGGTAATTGGACCCCAGAAGCACAAAAGGTCAGCAAATTTCTTCGGCAGTTTACAGAGGGGGATAATTTTGATAGTTTCATTCATATGTTTGAAAGGGTATGTAAACAGTATGATGTTGACCAAAGGCTCTGGGTATGGTTCCTGACCCCCTTGCTCCATGGTAAAGCAGTAACTATGTTGTCTAAACTTTCTGATAGTGCATTTTTTGGTTATACTGCTGTTAAGAATTGTCTGTTAGAATTGTTTAAGCTAACTCCTGAAACTTATAGGGAACAGTTTTGTGAGCATAGACACAAGGCAGATGAAAGTGTGTGTGAATATGTTGATGAACTGAGCACTTATTTTCATAGTTCGGTGAGTGGATGTCAGGTCACCACTTTTGAAGGGCTGGCAGACCTTTTGGTGAGGGAACAAGCCCTTAGCACTTTGCCTGAGGACATGAGGATCTGGTTAGATGATAGTGTGTTACTTCAGATGAACTGGGGAAGAAGGGAGACCTATACCTAGCAAGCAGGGCATCCCTGAACAGGAAAGGAACACCCAGTGCTGCTCATGGGTCTAAAGGAACCCATGGTGGGCAGCCCAGACTGCCCCAACAAAATCTGATAGTAACAGGGGAAGTCACTAGTCCAGGTACACATCCAGGACCTAGGGTTAAATGTTTTGAATACAACCAGTGGGGCCATGTGGCATACAGATGTCCACAGAAGCAAGGTGGGGAACAAAATGTGAGGGAGCCAGTAAGTGGGAAAGACAAAATGCCAATAGTAGGTTGTCTTGAGACAAGAGAGGTACCAAGCTCCCATCCTGCAGATGTCCTGATAGGGAAATATTTTGATGAGGCAGTACTATGTGTTTATGCAGTTATACACAGTCAGGGTTCGAGACAAGCATATGGGTCTGGTAGCCTGGGGGAGACCCAGATAGACAGCATACTTGCAGCCAGGACTGCTGAGGTGGTTACTTCAGGGAGGGAGCTACTCTATAGCAGTGAGACTGAAGGTGAGCCACAGCTGCTTGTGGGTACTGATGTTCTCTTGGACAGAGTGACTGCAAAGGTAGACAGGGGTAGTAGTACCCAGGCTGACAGTGAAACACAGCTGTCAGAAGATGCCAGACTTCCTGTGAAAGAAGAGCTGGGAAGGGTTACAAAGAGAGAGTTGAGACAGGCTCAGATCTCAGACCCTACATTAGAAGGCTTGAGGCAGGTAGCTAGTGAGGCACCTGATTTTCAAGGGAAGGGTGAATCTGTATACTGAGACAAAGGGTTACTGTATAGAGGGTGGACCCCTCAGTGAGGGCTAGAAGGTGAGAGGATACAGCAGTTGGTAATGCCTAGAGCCTACCATCTGGCACTTCTAGCCATAGACCATGATATTCCCGTTGCATGTCATATGGGCATAAAATGTACAAAGAGATGTATTATGCAGAACTTCTATTGGCCTGAAATTTCCAGAGATGTAACAGAGTACTGCAGGACCAGTGAGCAGTACCAAATGGTAGGCAAGGCAGGAGACAAGGTGAGAGCTCCTTTGATGCCTTTGCCTGTGATTGAGAAGCCATTTCAGAGGGTAGCTATGGATATTGTGGGGCCTCTGAGTACCCCACGTTCTACAGGGAAAAATATCATATTATTTCATTATACAGGATGACATGATGGTGCACCTAGATTTTAGATATAATCTTTTGGTTATGCAGGATGATGTGATGGTGCAACAAGATTTTAGGTATAATGTGTTGGTTATGCAGGATGATGTTGTCGTGCACCTAGATTGTCAGTATAATCTGCTGATTATGCAGGATGACATGATGTTGCACCTAGATTTTAGGTATAATCTGTTGGTTATGCAGGATGACATGATGATGCACCTAGATTGTAGGTATAATCTGTTGGTTATGCAGGATGACATGATGTTGCACCTAGATTGTAGGTATAATCTGTTGATTATGCAGGATAAAATGATGCTGCATGTAGATTTTAGGTATAATCTGTTAGTTATGAAGGATGACATGATGGTCCACCTAGATTGTAGGTATAATCAGTTGGTTAAACAGGATGATGTGATGGAGCACCTAATTTGTAGATATAATATGTTGGTTATGCAGGATGACGTGATGGTGCCCCTAGATTTTAGGTATAATCTGTTGGTTATGAAGGATGACTTGATGGTGCACCTAGATTTGTGGTATAATCTGTTGGCTATGCAAGATGATGTGATGGTGCTCCTAGATTTTAGGTATAATCTGTTGGTTATGCAGGATAATGTGATGGTGCACCTATATTGTAGGTATAATCTGTTGGTTATGCAGGATGATGTGATGGAGCAACTAGATTTTAGGTATAATCTGTTGGTTATGCAGGATGATGTGATGGTGCACCTAGATTTTAGGTATAATCTGTTGGTTATGCAGGATGATGTGATGGTGCACCTAGATTTTAGAAATAATCTGTTGGTTATGCTGGATGACATGATGGTGCACCTAGATGTTAGGATGACATGATGATGCTCCTAGAGTTTAGGTATAATTTGCTGGTTAATTAGGATGATGTAATGGTACACCTTGATTTTAGGTATAATTTGTTGGTTATGCAGGATGACATGATGATGCACCTAGAGTTTAGGTATAATCTGTTGTTTATGCAGGATGATGTGATGGTGCACCTAGATTTTAGGTAAAATCTGTTGGTTATGCAGGATGATGTGATCGTGCACCTAGATTTTAGGTATAATCTGTTGGTTATACAGGATGACGTGACGGTGCACCTAGATTTTAGGTATAATCTGTTGGTTATGCAGGATGATTTGATGGTGCACCTAAATTGTAGGTAAAATCAGTTGGTCATGCAGGATGATGAGGTGGTGCACCAAGACTGTAGGTAAAGTCTCTTGGTTATGCAGGATGACATGATGGTGCACCTAGATTTTAGGTATAATCTGTTGGTTATGCAGGATGACATGATGCTTCACCTGGATTGTAGGCATAGTCTGTTGGTTATGCAGGATGACATGATGGTGCACCTAGATCTTATGAATAATCTGTTGGTTATGCAGGATGACAAGATGGTGCACCTAGATTTTAGGTATAATCTGTTGGTTATGCAGGATTGACATGATGATGCACCTAGATTGTGGGTATAATATGTTTTTGTGCAGGATGATGTGATGGTGCACCTAGATTTTAGGTATAATCTGTTGGTTATGCAGGATGATGTAATGGTGCACCTATATTTTAGGTATAATTTGTTGGTTATGCAGGATGACATGTTGATGCATCTAGATTTTAGGTATACTCTTTTGGTTATGCCGGATGATGTAATGATGCACCTTGATTTTAGGTATAGTATGTTGGTTATGCAGGATGATGTGATGGTGCACCTAGATTTTATGTATAATCTGTTAATTATGCAGGATGACGTGATGGGGCATCTGGATTGTAGGTATAATCTGTTCATTATACAGGATGACATGATGGTGTACCCAGATTTTAGATATAATCTTTTGGTTATGCAGGATGATGTGATGGTGCACCAAGATTTTAGGTATAATGTGTTGGTTATGCAGGATGATGTTGTCGTGCACCTAGATTGTCAGTATAATCTGCTCATTATGTAGGATGACATGATGTTGCACCTAGATTTTAGGTATAATCTGTTGGTTATGCCGGATGACATGATGATGCACCTAGATTTTAGGTATAATCTGTTGGTTATGCAGGATGACATGATGTTGCACCTAGATTGTAGGTATAATCTGTTGGTTATGCAGGATGACATGATGTTGCACCTAGATTGTAGGTATAATCTGTTGGTTATGCAGGATAAAATGATGCTGCACCTAGATTTTAGGTATAATCTGTTAGTTATGAAGGATGACATGATGGTCCACCTAGATTGTAGGTATAATATGTTGGTTATGCAGGATGACGTGATGGTGCCCCTAGATTTTAGGTATAATCTGTTGGTTATGAAGGATGACATGATGGTGCACCTAGATTTTAGGTATAATCTGTTGGTTATGCAGGATGATGTGATGGTGCTCCTAGATTTTAGGTATAATCTGTTGGTTATGCAGGATGATGTGATGGTGCACCTAGATTTTAGATATAATCTGTTGATTATGCTGGATGACATGATGGTGCACCTAGATGTTAGGATGACATGATGATGCTCCTAGATTTTAGGTATAATCTGTTTGTTATGCAGGATGATGTAATGGTGCACCTAGATTTTAGATATAATCTGTTGGTTATGCTGGATGACATGATGGTGCACCTAGATGTTAGGATGACATGATGATGCCCCTAGATTTTAGGTATAATCTGTTGGTTATGCAGGATGACATGATGATGCACCTAGATTTTAGGTATAATCTGTTAATTATGCTGGGTGACGTGATGGGGCATCTGGACTGTAGGTATAATCTGTTCATTATACAGTATGACATGATGGTACACCTAGATTTTAGATATAATCTTTTGGTTATACAGGATGATGTGATGGTGCACCAAGATTTTAGGTATAATGTATTGGTTATGCAGGATGATGTTGTTGTGCCCCTAGTTTGTCGGTATAATCTGTTGGTTATGCAGGATGATATGATGTTGCACCTAGATTGTAGGTATAATCTGTTGGTTATGCAGGATGGCATGATGCTGCATGTAGATTTTAGGTATAATCTGTTGGTTATGCAGGATGACATGATGATGCACCTAGATTGTAGGTATAATCTGTTGGTTACGCAGGATGACATGATGGTGCACCTAGATTGTAGGTATAATCTGTTGGTTATGCAGGATGACGTGATGATGCACCTAGATTTTAGGTATAATCTGTTGGTTATGAAGGATGACATGATGGTGCACCTAGATTTTAGGTATAATCTGTTGGTTATGCAGGATGATGTGATGGTGCACCTAGATTTTAGGTATAATCTGTTGGTTATGCAGGATGATGTGATGGTGCACCTAGATTGTAGGTATAATCTGTTGGTTATGCAGGATGATGTGATGGTGCACCTAGATTTTAGGTATAATCTGTTGGTTATGCAGGATGACATGATGGTGCACCTAGATTGTAGGTATAATCTGTTGGTTATGCAGGATGATGTGATGGTGCACCTAGATTTTAGGTATAATCTGTTGGTTATGCAGGATGATGTGATGGTGCACCTAGATTTTAGATATAATCTGTTGGTTATGCAGGATGACGTGACCGTGCACCTAGATTTTAAGGATAATCTGTTGGTTATGCAGGATGATGTGATGGTGCCCTTACATTTTATGTATAATCTGTTGGTTATGCAGGATGATGTGATAGTGCACCTAGATTTTAAGTATAATCTGTTGGTTATGCAGGATGATGTGATGGTGCACCTAGATTGTAGGTATAATCTGTTGGTTATGCAGGATGATGTGATGGTGCACCTAGATTTTAGGTATAATCTGTTGGTTATGCAGGATGATGTGATGGTGCACCTAGATTGTAGGTATAATCTGTTGGTTATGCAGGATGATGTGATGGTGCACCTAGATTTTAGGTATAATCTGTTGGTTATGCAGGATGACGTGATGGTGCACCTAGATTTTAGGTATAATCTGTTTGTTATGCAGGATGATGTGATGGTGCACCTAGATGGTAGGTATAATCTATTGGTTATGCAGGATGACATGATGGTGCACCTAGATTTTAGGTATAATCTGTTGGTTATGCAGGATGATGTGATGGTGCACCTAGATTGTAGGTATAATCTGTTGGTTATGCAGGATGACATGATGGTGCACCTAGATTTTAGGTATAATCTGTTGGTTATGCAGGATGATGTGATGGTGCACCTAGATTTTAGGTATAATCTGTTGGTTATGCAGGATGACATGATGATGCACCTAGATTTTAGGTATAATCTGTTGGTTATGCAGGATGGCATGATGGTGCACCTAGTTTGTAGGTATAATCTGTTGGTTATGCAGGATGACATGATGGTGCACCTAGATTGTAGGTATAATCTGTTGGTTATGCAGGATGACATGATGCTGCACCTAGATTTTAGGTATAATCTGTTGGTTATGAAGGATGACATGATGGTGCACCTAGATTGTAGGTATAATCTGTTGGTTATGCAGGATGATGTGATGGTGCAACTAGATTTTAGGTATATTCTGTTGGTTATGCAGGATGACATGATGGTGCACCTAGATGTTAGGATGACATGATGATGCTCCTAGATTTTAGGTATAATCTGTTTGTTATGCAGGATGATGTAATGGTGCACCTAGATTTTAGATATAATCTGTTGGTTATGATGGATGACATGATGGTGCACCTAGATGTTAGGATGACATGATGATGCTCCTAGATTTTAGGTATAATCTGTTGGTTATGCAGGATGACATGATGATGCACCTAGATTTTAGGTATAATCTGTTAGATAATGTATCAGGTGATAGGCATTGGTTATGTTGGTATTTAGGTACTTTGGTATAGTGTTTGATTTTATATGTGTATAATGCATTGTGATTTTAGTAATTTTGTATGGGTATGGGACTGATTTTATATTTTGGTTGTGATGACATTTAGTAATTGTAGTAATGTATATAGTTAGTATCTACCAGATTTGTACTTTGTAAATTTAGTTATACAGGATGATATGATGTGCACCAGATTGTTGGTATAATGT
>NC_056743.1:350702240-350762007 GCF_019279795.1 Protopterus annectens | reverse complement strand
GTGCAACTTGATTTTTGGTATAACCTGTTGGTTATGCAGGTTGACATGATGGTGCACCTAGATTGTAGGTATAATCTGTTGGTTATGCAGGATGACGTGATGGTGCACCTAGATTTTAGGTACAATCGGTTAGTTATGCAGGATGATGTGATATTGCACCGAGATGTTAGATATAATCTGTTGGTTATGCAGGATGACGTGACCGTGCACCTAGATTTTAAGGATAATCTGTTGGTTATGCAGGATGATGTGATTGTGCACCTAGATTGTAGGTATAATCTGTTGGTTATGCAGGATGATGTGATAGTGCACCTAGATTTTAGGTATAATCTGTTGGTTATGCAGGATGATGTGATGGTGCACCTAGATTTTAGGTATAATCTGTTTGTTATGCAGAATGACGTTATGGTGCACCCAGATTGTAGGTATAATCTCTTGGTTATTCAGGATGATGTGATGGTGCACCTAAGTTTTTGGTTTAATCTGTTAGTTAAGCAGGATGATGTGGTGGTGCACCTAGATTGTAAATATAATCTGTTGGTTATGCAGGATGACATGATGCTGCATGAAGATTTTAGGTACAATCTGTTAGTTATGAAGGATGACATAATGATACACCTAGATTTTAGGTATAATCTGTTGGTTATGCAGGATGATGTGATGGTGCACAAAGATTTTATGTATAATCTGTTGGTTATGCAGGGTGACGTAATGGCACACCTAGATTGTAGGTGTAAACTGTTGATTATGCAGGATATCATGATTGTGCACCAAGATTTTAGATATAATCAGTCGGTTATGCAGAATTACATGGTGGTGCACCTAGACTGTAGGAATAGTCTTTTTGTTTGGCAGGATGACATGATGGTGCACCTATTTTTTAGGTATAATCTGTTGGTTATGCAGGATGACAAGATGGGGCACCTGGATTGTAGGTATAATCTGTTGGTTATGCAGGATTATGTGATGGTGCACCTATTTTTTAGGTATAATCTGTTGGTTATGCAGGATGACAAGATGGGGCACCTGGATTGTAGGTATAGTCTATTGGTTATGCACGATAAAATGATGGTGCACCTAGATTTCATGTATAATCTGTTGGTTATAAAGGATGACATGATGGTGCACCTAGAGTTTAGGTATAATTTGTTGGTTAAGCAGGATGACATGATGATGCTCCTAGATTGTAGGTTTAATCTCTTGGTTATGCAGGATGATGTGATGGTGCACCTAGATTTTAGGTATTATCTGTTTGTTATGCAGGATGATGTGATGGTGCACCTAGATTTTAGGTATAGTCTGTTGGTTATGCAGGATGACATGATGGTGCACCTAGATGTTTGGTATAATCTGTTGGTTATGCAGGATGATGTGATGGTACTCCTAGATTGTAGGTATAATCTGTTGGTTATGCAGGATGATGTCATAGTGCACCTAGATTTTAGGTGTAGTCTGTGGATTATGCAGGATGATGTGATGGTGCACCTAGATTTTAGGTATAATCTCTTAGATATGCAGGATGACGTGATGGGGCACCTGGATTGTAGTTATAATCTGTTGGTTATGCAGGATGACATGATGGTGCACCTAGATTTTAAATTTAATCTTTTGGTTATGCAGGATGGTCTGATGGTGCACCTGGATTTTAGGTATAATCTGTTGGTTATGCAGGATGATGTGATGGTGCGCCTAGATTGTATGTATAATCTGTTGGTTATGCAGGATGACATAATGGGGCACCTGGATTGTAGGTATAATCTGTTGTTTATGTAGGATGACATGATCGTATACCACTTAATATTTCTGCTGTATAGTGTTCCATTCCATTGTCCTGTTCTCAGCATGGGCACTCCTGTTCTGTCTACACATTTTCTTTGGGCCTGGATGGCTTTTATCTAGGGATTTATATTTCAATCTTACCAAAGACACGGGGCAGGTAAAATGACAATGCTTGGGTCCTGTTGTTTGCCTTGACAGGGTGAAGTTTTCTGTCACCCTCCACTGGATGAGTAGATATTAGCAATGGATAAATGAAGGAGTGAGGGCAACATGGCTGTGAAAAGTACTTAAAAACAAGTCTAAGTTATTGCCAATCAACTAAGAGCAGGGGGTCTGATCATCCCTGCTGTTGCTTTCTGTCCATGAGCAAACAATTCACAACCACCAAAAACAGCTATCTAAACATATAGTGAGGTTATGTTATCAAGACAAGGAAAATCAGCATTTTTTGTCCTATTCATGACAGGTTTTGTTGACCAGAGAAAGGCTGAAAATGGCCTACTTTGCAAGTATGCATATTTTCATATCAAGGCTGAGCATCTTGTTTGTGGGAAGCTATCCATGATGATTAGCACTTACTTGGTGTCACTGTACAGCAGCATGCCTAAAACTAAAATCAACAAACAACCAATGAAAGAAATAAGACAAATGACCTGCAGAAACACAGTCATATTACCCTCTGTGGAGCGTTTTAATGACAATGATGCATAAAAGCTTTATATCCATGACTGCACTAGGCTTTCATTGAAGACATTTTATAACAGTTTTCATAAGAAGGGTCCTAGGATGCACACTTTGGAGCAATGGGATGCCATGAATTATGAACTGATGACAGCAGCTATGACCATGTATGAAGACAAAGTGCCTTGGACAGCAATAACTGTGTAAGGACACTGCTGATTGGACAGCATTATCTGTGTAAGGACACTGCTGATTGGACAGCATTAGCATTGGCTAGGCATGGCTATAACAAGGCTCAGCAATCTGAAAAGTTGGAAAAAATAGTATGGCTTCATATGTTGGTCATATAACCAAATCTTAGTATAAAGGGAAGTTCAAATGACCATCACATAGATATTCCCAGTATCTATTGTACATTTTGCACAGCTAAAGCTGAGTTCCTGTGGTCTGTTTAGTTGTCTTCCTTTGCAAAGATAAAGCCAAAAGGACAACTTACACTACTCTAGATGACGTTTCACAAACTGTCACCAACTTTCTTTGTAAAGAAATACCAGTGCCCTGCTGTATACAGCTACTAATATTTCTATGTGGATGGCTCAGTATCTTATTTTTCTCACTGCTTGCCTACTTTATGTTCACATACAGAAGTAATCTGCAGTTTCCTTTAATTTGTACTGGTTCTTCTTTATCTTTCTATGTCATGGTTGCATTATACAGACTTCAATTCTCATATACTTGTCTATCAATTTCCTTAGGTTCATAAGGTCACTTGTCAAGCTTACAAACTACTGATCATGCATTAATATTTTCTACATTTCATATTGTTACTGTTTATGAAGGAAATAAATGATGGATTTGCTCTGATTGTAAAGACAGGTTTATTCCATTATTCTGCAGGGTGTGCAATGGACCTGTCACATTTTTAATATGTTCATAGGATCATAGGAGATTACAAGTCTATCAACCTGGAGGTCATTTTAAGCCTAACTGTTTCAACCCAATGTAATATCATAGAAGTACTAGTCAATAGGCAAGATTGCATTTAGTAATGACTGCCCATCTCCAAGAGGGCTGTGGGCACTATCCCTGGTAAGAATTTATGGTGCACGACTATACCACACCAAAAAGTTTATTACATAAAGCTTTCGGGTCTACACCCTTCATCAGTACCAGCTAGTTCCAAAGACATGGTAGTAACTGGGAGATAAATCTGTCCCTCCAGCAGGTCATTACCAACATGGGCAACTGGTGATCCACACCAGAGGTCAATTTCTCATTGGTCAGATCCAACCACAATCTTATCACCCTAGACATCCACATCCTGCCCCCGCCCCCCCCATTAGGGAAACCACCGTAAAGAATTTCTCCAAAGCCAACTTCACGCTTCTTAAGACAGAAGTGGCAAACTTCACGACACTCATGCAGATGGACAATAGAGGTACGACTGCTGAATCCTACACAAATGCACTTTATAAGTACTAACATGAGTGCATGGATCATGCAATCCCTAACAGAACCAAGATGCTATCCTCCAAAAAAAGGAAGCCAATCTGGTGGTGCCCTGCTATAAACAAACTCTACAACAAAAGAGTAAAATCCCATGATTGGAGGAACTCCCTAGTCAGTCTCAGTAAGAAGCTGAGATCTCTCATAAAATCCTCCAAAGCTAGTTATGAAAACAAAATCGCCACTGATTCTAAAGACAGCCACAAAGCATTCTATAGCTATGTCAAGAATCTCAATGGCAACACTCAGATCTGCTCTGAGTTACAGCACAATGGCACTAAATATAGAGAACCAACTGATATTATCAACATCCTGGCAGACAGGTTCAGTGCTAACTTTACTCCCCTCTCACCCCCTTAAAGGGCCCATCTCTATACTGGAAGAATGCAAAGTTCCTGTAATCACGGCTGCACAGGTAAAAAACACACTCTCCAAAGCCAAGAACACAGCATCCATGGGACCTGAAAACATCCCAGGCAGCATTCTACACAAACTACAGAACGAACTGGCACCCCACCTAACTACCATGTTCAATCATAGCCTCACTTCAGGCTTTGTGCCCACTGAATGGTGCACAGTGACAGTTATCCCACTTTACAAAGGGGGAGCCACCACAGACCCCGGGAACTACCACCCCATTAGCCTGATGAGCCTGGTCTGCAAGACTATGGAACGTATCATCATGGAACTTATAAACAATGACAATGGTAATCTCCAAACTCTGGACCCCACCCAGTTCCAGATTGTAAAAGGCAGATCATGTCTCCTAAACCTGATAGAATTCTTTGAAGCGGTCACCAAAGCCATATATGAGGATAAGGTGGTTCACACAGCCTATCTAGATCTCGCCAAGGCTTTCGACACCATCCCCCACTCTGCAACTGGCTCACTGACAGAACCCACAGTGTGAGAGTAGCAGACTCCAACTCTGACTTCAGACCAGTGACAAGTGGAGTACCACAGGGTTCAGTCCTGGGTCCTCTCCTGTTTGGTATTTACTTCTCTGAAGTACAAGTTAACACAGAAGGTCTTTGGCTAACAAAGTTCACAGATGACTGCAAACTAGAAGCCATAATCAAAACTCCTAATGATCCTACAAAAGGGCCTCATTTAGACGAATGCCTGATGTCAAAGCCATAGCCTCAAGCTCAATGCCATAAAGTGCATTGTCATCCCTTTTGGTAAAAACTCTGTACCCATGAACTACCACATAGGAGATAGTCTACTTAAAACTGAAAGGGTGATAAGAGATCTTGGGACACAAGTGGACAGTAGCCTCTCCTTTGATAATCACATCGCCACAGTAGTCAGGAAATCTTTCTATGTGGCACACCTCATCACAAAAGGTTTCTCATCCAGGAAAAAAGAGGTCATTGTTCCCCTCTACTCATCACTCATTAGACCCATTACAGAATACAGCGCCCCTTTTGGTATGTACCTCACAAGACATCTACAACAACTGGAAAGGCCGCAGAAATACCTCACAAAAAGGATTACCAGCCTTAAACAGATGCCCTATGCAGACCATCTCAAAAAACTCCAGCTTTACTCCGTCGCATATCACCTACTCAGAGGTGATCTCTGCCTAACATACAAAGCTATGTCAAACCCAGAGCTGTTGAACATGTTCCACTTAAAGAAAGCACAATCCCTTCAATCTACATGCTCTAGGGACCTAAACCTTGTCACCACAATAAACAGAACATGCTGGAGGGATAGATTTCTGTCCCAGAGACTTCCTATACTCTGGAACAAACTACCTATCTATATCAAACAAAGCTCCTCATTAGCACGCTTCAAGAAAAATCTTGATGATTGGATGGGAGATAGGAAATTCACCCCGGGGATCACTTCTGTGGCTCTGCTCAGCAGGGGCACAGGAAAATAATTTTCTTGGGTGGCAAAAGCCAAGGTACCTTTTTGGCTAGGCATGTATAGGCCCAAGGGCCAAAAGCCTAGTACCTACCTATGAACCTATAGTGACAGTGACTTTAGTCGCTCTGTGTAAGGCACATGCTGGAGGCCCTTGATCTTCTTCATTAGAAATGTCTGCAGTCTCTCTAAGTGCTGAAGGTGCTTAGTACAGTACATACCAAATGGGGTGTTATACTCAATTATGGGGTGGATAAGTGTCAAGTATAGGGGAGTTATAACTTCTTTTGCTCTCAAGGTGATGCCTTTACTAATCAAGTGAGCTATGTGGAAAGCTTTCCTTACAATGGTACACACACATGGTGGTCGACATTAAGGTCACATCAACCTGTGATCCCAGGTCCCTTACCATTCCATGGGTACTTAGGGTATTGTTGTTGATTTGACCATGTGAAGGGAAATTGCTTGTACTGAAAGGAATGATGATGCATTTCTTTGCATTCAGTCTGAGACAGTGACTAATACATCAGTTGTTGGTGTGAATGAGACCCTCTTGGAGTATAGTGACATCATTTGTGGATTCAATGATTGCACCTAATTTGCAGTCGTCTGCAAACCTGGTCAGCCACAACCCTTTAGTTTTGACCTAAACTTCTGAGAAGTATATATCAGACAGTAGTGGGCTCAGCACTGACCCCTGGTGCACCCTGCTGATAATAGGTCTGCTGGTTGATGTGCAGTCATCTACTTTGATAGTGTGTCTCTGGTCTGTGAACCAGTTGGCAACCCATCTTACAAGGAAGGGGTTTGCATTCAGTTTACTTATTTTATCAGTAATCCCTGAATGTGGGACTGTGGCAAAAGCCTTTGTCAGGTCCAGGTATGCTGTGTGCACAGATTTGCCCTCATCAATGGCCTTGATCACACTTTCAAAGAAATCCACCAGATTTAACAGGCAGTATCTGCCCTTCACAAAGCTGAATTGGGTAGGATCCAGGGTTTGGAAGTCAGTTATGTCTTTATTTATGAGGTCCATAGTGATACATTCCATGGCCTTATAGATGAGACTGTTCAGGCTTATGGGTCTGTAATTCCCAGGTCTGTTTCTAGGCCACCTTTGTGGATGGGAATAACTATAGCTGTTCTCCATTCTGTAGGAACAAAGCCTGTGGTTAGGCTATAATTAAAAAGGGTACTTAGTGGTGATGCTAGTTCATGTTTTAGCCTGTTTAGAAGACAACCTGTGATGCTATCTGGTCCTATAGAGGCCATGTTATTTGCCTTGGAAAGGCTTTGAGGACCTACTTTTCAGATATTTAAGCTGGGGAGGGGGAGTTTGGAGGAGGTTTTGTTGTAAGTTAGGAGGGGATAAATGAGTGAAATTTTCACCAAACCTATCTGCCAGCATGTTTGTTATCTCTGTGGGGATAGTGTGTGTGATACCGTTGGCCACCAGTTCTGCACATGCTTGGGTCCTACCCTTTAGGTTACATACGTAGCTGTAAAAGGCATTATGGTTATCCTTGGCAGTACTTGCTAGGGTTTTGTTAAAGGAGTTCTTGGAGGATTTGACAAGTTGTCTAATTTGCATGTTAAGTCTAAGGAGGCTGGTTTTATATTGTTGGGTCCTTGTCTTTCTTTTCTTGGACAGAAACTTTTTGCATTTATTGTAGAGTTTGTTGATGATGGAAATCCACCATGGCAGCTTGATTTTACTATGGGCTCTGGCTTTGATTCTATATCTGATACAGCTGAGTTTATACACTTATGCAAGTGACTGTACATGGCTTTAGTGTAACCTTTGGCATAATTACCACTTTTTCCTTGGGGTGGGCTTGGAATGCATTTATACATTCATCTAGGAGGGTATAATTTGCCTTGGTGAAGTTTTTAAGTCTGATTTCACCCTTAGTGAGTTCTGGTGTTAGTGTCAGCTCGAAGGTGACTGGTTTCTGGTCAGTTTTTACTAATAAGGGTCTGACAGTTGCAGCAGTGCACCTGTTTGACATGTTGGTGAGGACCAGATCTAGAATGTTTGTTCCTCTTGTCAGGGTATGGGAAATTTGCTCCAGGGCATTTGAATTCACAAGGTCAAGGAACATTTGTGCTAGGAAGTTTGGGCTAGAGTAAGTTTCCCAGTTGATGGTGGGATAACTGAAATCTCCCATAACCAGTGTCTTTGGTAAAATTTGGATTGTCTTCAGTTTGGTTAAGTAGGCTTCATGGGTGTTGTGACCCATGGAGGGGGATCTATAACTGGCTAAGACTTGAATGGTGGTCTTGCACACCATAACCTGGACCTGGAGTAACTCCGTGGAATTGTCCAGTCTAACTAGACCTGAGGTGAATTTATCTCTAATTTAGATTGAAATACCACCTCCTTTAGTTTTCACATGTTCATTTTGTGGTCTAAAGGTGCGGAAGCCATTGTAGCCTTGCAGGGCTGAGGTACTCTTTAAGGCCTTAAACCAGGTTTCTGTAACTGCACAGACATCTAAATCTTCTAGTGACAAAAGTGCTTCCAGGCAGTGCAGATTTTGGTTTAAATTCCTAGCATTTAGCAGCATGACCCTTATTTTGTTCTGATTGGTTAATTTCATTTCAGTAATATTGTTTTCAAGACCTTGCCTAAAAAGGTACTATGGGGGAGGCAAGAGCCTTTTCCAGCAGCTGAAAGCCTAGGCGTGACAAGTGCAAACCATCTCTGGCACAGAAGCGAGGTTTGCCGACCATGACTTCACAGGCAGACAGGAACTAGAACCCCTTGGAATGACACCAAAAATTAAGCCAATTATTGAAATCAATAATTTTTTGTTTATACTGTGGCATCACTCTAGGTGAGGCTAGTATGCTGCTCAAGGCTAAGGACATACCTGCCTGGGACACATATTCAGAGAGCTCGACAATTCCACACAGTCCAGTGAGACATGTCTCAGGTCATTCACACCAACATGAGCTATGACAGAGTCATAACGGTACATGTTGCTGAGAGACCTGATTGCATGCATGATTTGGCGGATCCTGGCACCAGACAAGCTGATGACTGTGACTTTCTCCATATCCAACCTGGTGAGTGGAACATCCATATGTCTCACTACTGAGTCCCCAATGACAACAAAATTTGTTTTTTGAGTGTTATGCCTTACGGGCTTGGTGGGTGAGATACTGGTGCTGCGGTGTGCTGTGGTTGCTGTGGAGATTGTGTTAGCTGTAGCAGACTTGTGTTTTGAAAGTCTCTGGGTATTGGTAAGTTTTTTGAGACAACCTCTGTGTATGTGAATTTATGTGTTGATGGATAATATGTGTAAGCATAGTGGTATGTGTATGAGTAGTGGTACTATGTGAATATGTAGTGGTGGGTGAGTTGACAACCTTCTCTGTCTTACTGTTTTGAGTGAGAGAGAGAGCACAGATTCTAAATTCGTGGTGTAAATACATCTCTTTCACTCTTTACTAGATTGTGTTATTAGTAGAGGGTTGTCTGTGTACATGAGACAATTGCTACACTGCCTCAAGAGACCCAAGTCAACAAGGCTAGCAGGAGAAACAAGGGTAGTCCAATGGTCCATGATGCTAGGTTGAAGACTGTTGGCACTAAGGGTAGCTTTTCAGAAGCAGTCACGGAGGAGCTTGGAGAATGGATATTTCTGCCTGGGTTTTAAGGGAAAATTTGTTGAAGTTAACTGTCCGGCTTTGGAGTGCAATTGTGCCATAGTGTGCAGTGCTGAGTGGTATGCAAGCAAGCAGAAACCTGCTCAGACATTGGGCCTAAATACCAGAAGCTAAAACTTGAAAAAACTCTAACAAAATTCAGAAGGACCAATGCGGATGATTATTCCAAGCCCTAGACTGGCCTCTTACCAGTCTGGTCCCAATCAACACAATTCTCTCACAAAAGTGCAGATAGGCCACGTAAATCCAAGAATGGCCTGGAAAACATGCTCAGAGCAAACAAACCACTACAAACAGTTCCAGAAGCAGCAGGCCTGGATCTGGACTATGCTACAGCTACTAGCTACTCTAGTTTCAACGGGAACCACTACAGAATGTTTAACACAGCAGAAAAATAGTGAGACACTGACAAAATGTTTAAAACAGCAGAAAATCAGGCAGGAGGCTCTGAAGAATGATTATAGAGTTAATTTATTTTTAGAAGTAAATTGCCAGTCCTGTGTTGGCTCCCCCAGTGGTATGCTTCCAGCATATATTTTAAGTATTTGTAAGTAGTGTGAGATCAAACATCACTTCACATACCAGAGTCCACCTCTAAGTAACCTAAACAAAACAGAATAAACAAGTCATGTATCCTTTCTGAACAGTTGAAGTTTCCATCCCTGTGAGTGTGCCTTCTCAAGCTCTTTTGGGTAGTTTCTTACAATGATATCCCTGGAATGACTGGACATGGCCTTTATGGCCTTTATTTTTAGATGAGCCAAAGAATGTGTTTCTGACTGTTTTCAAACTGTGGTAGATACACACTGAGCTTCTTTACGGTAACTACAAATATGTATGTCCTTTATAGATTCATAGATAAATATTAGGCTATCAGACTATTACAAATCTAACCAACAATCAGAGGTCAGAAACAAACACTGTACCTTGCTTTTGGGAAGTAAAGACTGCACTTTCCCCACCTAGACTTTTACACCGTACACACTAACTGTATTTCTATACTATTTCCTACTACCATCAACTTTGTTCCTGAATTTACTTTCTGTGTACTGTTGTCTTGTGTATATATGTATGTATTGTAAATAGTTTGCTCTCCCTTTATTCCCCTCCCTAACATTTATGCTTGTTCTACCACTCTGCCATAACAAGACTCAGACTCTATGTAACCTTTTTAACCAACCATGTCAATATCTGACTCATATGTCAATTTATGACTCATATGTCAATATGTCAATATACGACTCATATGTTATGTAAACGCTATACCTCTTAATGTCTCTGTATCATAATCTACCAGTATTCTTATCACTTAGGCTGACTGTTGCATCTTTATGTATCTGTATCTTTGAACCTTAATTTTAATTTTATCTTTTGTATTTTCTTTTGTTTTATCTTTTATATTATTATGTAATGTGGAGCTTTTCTCCCTGGGCCACCACTGAAAATGGGCTCCTGAGCCCAGTGGACCTCCCCGGTCATCAAACTGAAATAAGTAAATAAATAAATAAAGATCGTAACATTTATGCCTGCCCAGCATTGCCATGGATGTTTAGATTTTTGACATATCACACAGCATGACATACCTAACATGAATGTTCTGAGAATTCATGACACGATTTTTTTATTATAATTATGCAGTGTTGTCTCTGAACAGATTAATGGAGAATGCACGTTGGTAATACACCGTACAGGCATACAGGCAAAAAACATAATTATAAGATAATTTTTCATTAGTACCATGATTGGCACTACAGGTTTTAATTCCTGCACAGATGCCACTAAAATGCACAGGGTGGAACTAACAATAAATTGGTCAGAATCACATCACTATTACCAATTAATATATCGAGGACAATTGGCCATGAGGGTGTACAGTAAATATGGACTGGTTTTCTGGTAAAAGCCAGGCCGTGGCACACCAAAATAAGCTTAAAACTATACAACCACAGGTCAGAGTTATAATCAATGGCTCACTTAGATTGTGTCCAGTGCAATCTTACAACTAAAATTAAATATCTGACCAAACATTGTTTTACACATACTGATACAATATTTTGCCAAAATGGGGATAAATAGCAACTCTGTAGCATGCACTCACACTCTCAAAGCTTTTGTTATCACTGGCACTGGTTACTCAAAGCTAACAAAACAAGAAAGCATCTTACTGCTTTCCTTTAAAATAATCCAGCACTAAAATATAGAAATGATAGGAATTAGCACTGAGTAATCCCCATAATCCAGCACTAAAATATAAAAATGATAGGAATTAGCTCTGAGTAATCACCCCTCAACAACCAGATATGTTAATCCAGCACTAAAATATAAAAATGATAGGAATTAGCTCTGAGTAATCACCCCTCAACAACCAGATATGTTAATCCAGCACTAAAATATAAAAATGATAGGAATTAGCTCTGAGTAATCACCCCTCAACAACCAGATATGTTAATCCAGCACTAAAATATAAAAATGATAGGAATTAGCTCTGAGTAATCACCCCTCAACAACCAGATATGTTAATCCAGCACTAAAATATAAAAATGATAGAAATTAGCTTTGAGAAATCACCCCTCAACAACCAGATATGTTAATCCAGCACTAAAATATAAAAATGATAGAAATTAGCTCTGAGTAATCACCATAATCCAGCACTAACATATAAAAATGATAGGAATTAGCTCTGAGTAATCACCCCTCAACAACCAGATATGTTAATCCAGCACTAAAATATAAAAATGATAGGAATTAGCTCTGAGTAATCACCCCTCAACAACCAAATATGTTAATCCAGCACTAAAATATAAAAATGATAGGAATTAGCTCTGAGTAATCACCATAATCCAGCACTAAAATATAAAAATGATAGGAATTAGCTCTGAGTAATCACCCCTCAACAACCAGATATGTTAATCCAGCACTAAAATATAAAAATGATAGGAATTAGCTCTGAGTAATCACCCCTCAACAACCAGATATGTTAATCCAGCACTAAAATATAAAAATGATAGGAATTAGCTCTGAGTAATCACCCCTCAACAACCAGATATGTTAATCCAGCACTAAAATATAAAAATGATAGGAATTAGCTCTGAGTAATCACCCCTCAACAACCAGATATGTTAATCCAGCACTTAAATATAAAAATGATAGGAATTAGCTCTGAGTAATCACCCCTCAACAACCAGATATGTTACAGCTGAAAGGATAAAAGTAAACTGCAATAAATCTTTAAACCAACAAATTAGGCATCAGTGACAAGAATAAAGTGAATAATAAAATTACTTGGAATAAGACAAAGTATTTATTTTACAAATAAATAACCACAGAAATTATGCAAGAATTGAAGACACATATTTAAACAGATAGGTACTGTTCAGAAAATAAAAAAAAATGTATCAACGTAGTTTCATGAATTTGGTTTTAACTAATAATAATATATTTAACTTGTTAGGTTTTTTATGTTTTTCCCATATATTACAAGTGTTTTATAAATTGTATAAGTCTATGTATTTTATGGAAGTATGTTTTTATATTGGTGCAATTCTCAGCACTGATTGCATTTCTCAGCAAAAATGCATTAGTAGGTTTTCATTGGGTAAGAGTTTAATTAGAGGCTATAAAAAGACTAATTTACTGCATTCATTTGTTCTGATGAAGTCTGTTATCTTTCATATGAAAGCACTCAACCTATGCAATTTTATTTTTTTATTAAAGTTTGCAATTTATTCTCTTCACTGTAGTGGTGTAGTTCAACCTTTTGTTTTTGGTTCCTGGTTTTATGGCGAGTGGTTGTTTTGTGTTTTAGTCTGGTTCCACATGCAGCATGCTGATTAGAGTGGATACTTTGGATGAATTTGCTAGTACGGAGGACACAGAGGTACTGGTTAAATGGGGTGAACTTTATTTATTTATTTTACATTTTTTGACCAGGATAGTCCTACTGGACACATGCCCATTTTCAGTGAAGGCCTGGGGAGAAAAGCTCCAAGATAGAACATACACTAAAAATCACAAAATGATTACAAGTTACACACAGTTTACCAGCTCCAGGTGAGCAAGCAGGTAATTTAATCATACATTTTTAAAACAGTGTTGACACATTGACTATGCAATGTAACATGATTACAGATTATAGAGAAGGATCAAGTTGAGTTTTGAACAAGGACATAGCCAGTGAGTTTTAAAGTATAGCTTGAGACTTTGTTTGAACTGAGTAAGATCGGAAGGAAAAAAGTTCCAAGTTTTGCCAACAGAGTTAGCAAACAGAGAGTCCCCAGCAGAGTTGTTGATTCTGGATGTTTGAATGAGTAGTTTATTAGAAGCACATAGTGATCTCAGGTTGCTATAAAGGTTGATGATATTTTTAAGTGCAGGTGCATTATTGGGGTGGTTGAGAACTTTATGGGCAATTGTAAGCTGGTTGTATTGAAGTAGGCTAGGCCATTCTAGCCACCTCAGAAGATTTAGGTTGTGACAGTGGTGGGTGCTATAGGCTGTGCCTGTTGCAAATCTAGCAATGTGGTTATAACATATGGAGAGTTTGCAAAGACCGGATTGGTTCAAATTAGTGAGTAGAGGGGAGGCATGGAGAAGAGTGGGGAGTAGATGGGAACGAGTTAGGAAAGGTTGGATCTTATAGGGGGAGCCAAGCTTTTGTTAATGGTTCTGATAGCTTGATTGACAGGGATATCACATTTGAGGGTGTTGTCTATTGTGACACCTACGAGTTTGGTTTGCGCATCTGGGGAGATAATGGTACCATTATTAGATTTTATGGTAAAGAGAAGTGAGGTGGGGGGGTAATGGTACCGTTATTAGATTTTATGGTAAAGAGAAGTGAAGAAGACTTACACGTGGGGGAGAAAAGAAGCAACTTTGTTTTGTTAGGGTTTAATATCTGTTGACGGTTAGAGAGCCAGTTTTCAACTATATTGGAAGTACTCTGGGTTAATGTCATTAGATCTGACGGGGAGGTGGCCAAACAAATCAAGGCGGAGTCATCCACATATTGGATACAGGTAGCATTTGGGATGACAGTATTACATGAGATATTTTCCAAATGGAGGGGTTGGTGGCTTCGGATAAGATTCTGTTGATTATAATGGAGATGGGGTATGCTATGGCATCTGCTGCATTTTGCAGATACTCCGGTGAGAGGAGATCAGCTGCTAGAGCAGTCGTTTTTAATTTCTTAATTAGAGATCTGATAAGTGATGTAGAAACAGGCTGAAAGCTAAAGGAGAGTGGGGGATTAGCTAAAGGAGAGTGGGGTATCAGCTAAAGGAGAGTGGGGTATTAGCTAAAGGAGAGTGGGGGATTAGCTAAAGGAGAGTGGGGTATTCGCTAAAGGAGAGTGGGGTATTAGCTAAAGGAGAGTGGGGTATTAGCTGTGGCAAAATTTGGGTAGGAGCAGCTGGGTGCCAGTTGGTTGGCTAGGGATTGGATAGTCTCTGTAAAGAAACTTTTGAAGGTATCTGCAATATCCTCTGGGGATTTATAGTTGGAAGCAGATGGGATAGGCGTGGAGGACTGCCCAGGGTGAAGAAGTTTGTTTATTCCTGCCCAAAACTTTAGAGCTATGTTGTCATGTTTTTGTTGAAGATGGTAGTAGAATGTGTTTTTGTCTAGTATAATAGATTGTTTTATGTGATTCCTTAGCTGTCTGTATCTGAGTTGATCTAGTGGGCCTTTGGTGGCACACCATTTGTCTCATGCCTTATTTCTAGCTATGATTTTAGATTTAGTTTCTTTTGAGAGCCACGGGGCAGTTTTTGTTTTTGTTCTAATGGAGTGAGCAGGAGCGTGACAATCAAGAATAGTAAGGAATATGGAATTAAAGTATGCTACTGTATCATCCAGTGAAAGGTGCTTTAGGATTGACCAATTGGAAGCTTTAGGTTCATTTTGAATATTGGTGGAGTTGAGGTTCTTATTATTTCTGATGGTTTTAAAGGTGCTCTCGTGGGGGTTGTCCACCTTGTGCTTGATAATGTACGTAAGTAAATGGTCACTAAGGTCATCTTGGAGGGTCCCTGACTTGTATATATAGAGGTGGCTGTTGATAAATATCCAATCAAGAATACTGTCTTTGCTATTAGGGTTGCCTATCCTGGTGGGGGAGGATATGAGCTGTGTAAAGCCATGTAGGTTGACATGGATTGTAGGAGTTTCCAAGGTACAGGTGTTCCAATCAATGTTAAAATCTCCAAGCACCATAGTTTCTTGGGGGTAGGTACTGGATAACCAGTGGAGGATGTCCTCTAGGGTGTCTGTATTATTACCTAGGGGAATGGAAATGCAGACAATGTTTATGCATTTGTTATTGTTAATCTGTAGTTTGGTAATAAGAATTTCTGCATTATTAAACTGGGGTGGTTGCAGGGAGACCATAGTAACATCTAGAGTATTTTTATATAGTACAGCTACCCCACCACCCTTCCTAGTAGTACGATCTAATCTAAGTATGTTATACCCTGGTGGTATTACCTCATTGTCACAGTATACCTACCTAATCACCCTTCCTAGTAGTATGATCTAATCTAAGTATGTCATTCCCTGGGGGTATTACCTCATTGTTACAGTACTGATACCCCACCACCCTTCCTAGATGTATGATCTAATCTAAGTATGTCATACCCTGGTCGTATTACATCATTGTTACAGTGGAGCTACCCCACCACCCTTCCTACTAGTATGATCTAATCTAAGTATGTCATACCCCGGTGGCATTACCTCATTGTTACAGTACAGCTACCCCACCACCCTTCCTAGTAGTAAGATCTAATCTAAGTTTGTCGTAGCCTGGTGGTATTACCTCATTGTTACAGTACAGCTACCCCACCACCCTTCCTAGTAGTAAGATCTAATCTAAGTATGTCGTACCCAGGGGGTATTACCTCATTTTTACAGTACAGCTACCCCACCACCCTTCCTAGTAGTATGATCTAATCTATGTATGTCATACCCTGGTGGTATTACCTCGTTGTTAACATACAGCTACCCCACCACACTTCCTAGTAGTATGATCTAATTTAAGTATGTCATACCCTGGTGGTATTACCTCATTGTTACAGTACACCTACCCCACCCCCTTCCTAGTAGTATGATCTAATATAAGTATGTCATACCCTGGTGGTATTACCTCATTGTTAACGTACAACTACCCCACCATGCTTCCTAGTAGTACGATCGAATGTAAGTATGTTGTACCCTGGTGATATTACCTCATTGTTATTACCTCATTGTTACAGTGCAGCTACCCCACCACCCTTCCTAGTAGTATGATCTAATCTAAGTATGTCATTCCCTGGTGGTATTACCTCATTGTTAACATACAACTACCCCACCACGCTTCCTAGTAGCACGATCAAATGTAAGTATGTTGTACCCTGGTGATATTACCTCATTGTTACAGTGCAGCTACCCCACCACCCTTCCTAGTAGTAAGATCTAATCTAAGTATGTCATACCCTGGCGGTATTACCTCATTGTTACAGTACAGCTACCCCACCACCCTTCCTTATAGTACGATCTAATCTAAGTATGTCATACCCTGGTGATATTACCTCATTGTTACAGTACAACTACCCCACCACCCTTCCTAGTAGTAAGATCTAATCTAAGTATGTCTTACCCTGGTGGTATTACCTCATTGTTACAGTACAGCTACCCCACCACCATTCCTAATAGTACAATCTAATCTAAGTATGTCATACCCTGGTCGTATTACATCATTGTTAAAGTACATCTACCCCACCACCTTTCCTAGTAGTATGATCTAATCTAAGTATGTCGTACCCAGGGGGTATTACCTCATTTTTACAGTACAGCTACCCCACCACCCTTCCTGGTAGTATGATCTAATCTAAGTATGTCGTACCCTGGTGGTATTACCTCATTGTTAACGTACAGCTACCCCACCACACTTCCTACAATCTAATGTAAGTATGTCATACCCTGGTGGTATTACCTCATTGTTACTGTACACCTACCCCACCCTCTTCCTAGTTGTTAGAAAAATATGTATTTAAACATATATAAAGTGCTAGTTAAAAAGCAAATAGTATATAATGCATTTTATTCTATTAATAATGTGGCAATAAGAATGATTTTACATGTAATTGTTTGAAGCTTTGGAACTGCAGTGTATTTGAACTCTGACCCTGGCAGTAGCCAGCTCAGCAAGCTTATGTTTTTCACTAATGATTATCTGCTGTGTCAGGAAATTAAATGTATAAAGCATTGAAAATCTTCTTCTCCTTCCTCTGGGACAATTGGCCTTGTAAATGTTATCAAGATAAGACGCAGCTGTTGGAAGAATGTTGCAAGAAGAACAAAGAAGTATATTACAAGACTGAACCAACTATTGTATTCGAGCAGGCCTGAAACCTTGAAGGAGTAACATTTACAGAAAGACATTATAACTGACCAGGTGCTTTGCAAGGCTGTATTATTCCCAAGGGAAAGCTTTTTTTTTTTTAAATATAACATCAGCAATCTTTATGAATAGAATACTGTTAGTAAAAGTGATGTAGATGCCCTGTGACTAACCATGTCAGTAAGGTGGGCAAAGCCTGAATGTAACTATAAAATATTCTGTACTTCCTGCATCATGTCAGACAAAACTCTGTACTTGTATGTTTTTTTGCCTCCTGGTGTACACTAGTAAACTTTTGCATCTGAGCCTCCTGTGTTGTTATCTTTGTTTTTATTTAACAGTTTGGTCCTTCTTGAATCGGAAACCCTCAGACAGCTACAGATCAGACTGTACCGGTGGTCGAACACTGCGCAGGAGAAGCTACCAAAACGGTTCTTCTTGAAATACAAAAGACCTCTGACTGAATTGTCATTTTGAGAGGCTGGCCACTTTCTGATCTGCGGCCGAAGAGCGGTCTCGAACTGGTCGACTCAGGAGGCTCAGGAAGGAAGATATTTGTCTTTTTTCTGTTTTAGATCAGGGAGTAGGTTACAGTAAATACTATTGTCGGAAGATTTGTTATACAGATCAGGGACAAAAGGAAATTACTGTATATTTTGTCAGAGATCAGGGAAACAGAATAAGGTAGGCAGTCATTCTAGATAAACTGTGTAAGGAACTGAAATACCACATGGTGAAAAGGGTTACGTAACATTTTCTTTTAGTATGGGAAATCAGTGCACTAAAACATCACGAGATCCGGCCCTAACTGAAGACGCAAAATATATGCAATTACAACGGGCTGATAATGTAAGATACTATACAAAATGGGTTAATAAATATGGATTTGATGGTAAATTAGATAAAATTTCATTAGTTAAACTCTTAAAACAACTTAAATCTGACGCAGAAGGTCAGGCAAAAAAACAACAGCGATTAGGCATTCCTCAGGCACACAGGTGGATTGAGGAAGTAAACCGAAGGGAACAAAAAACTAAAAATGCTAAGACGTTATTTTTAGATAAGGAGGATAATAAGATAGTAATAGCAATGGCTCCTCCTCCCCCGCCCCCTCCGATGCCTTTTTCAGGATATGAAGCAGGATGACAAGCTGGTCCACCTCCACGTTATCCTGATGTCACAAGAACACTAAAATCATTTGTTAGAGATCCTATTGAAACTAGGTCCCGTACACGTAAAACACTTGGGGACACAGACTTGTATCAAATAGGGAGAAGCACACTAGAGGAAAATGAAGAAGAAATCTGTCCACTTATCGAGGTACCAAATCCTCAGGCAGGACAGGAAGGGCAGGACCCAACTCTTCTAGTATACAGACCATGGACACAGGAAGATATTCGGAAGCTACAGAGGGAATCCCCCATCCAAAAGTTAATTACACAAAGTTTTTACAAGGTATGAGACTAAGTTACCACTTGAATGGGGAAGAAGTAGAAAAGGTAGTTAGACAAATTGTGGGTCCAGACTGGCACATGATTTGTGGCACCTGGAATCCTCGTAATGCAGAGCTTAAACCACTCCCACATAGTGACACAGAACTAGACAACAGAGTAAAAGGTCTTACAGACCGAATTTCTGAAAAATGGAAACCTAGAGCAGATTGGACTTGCATTAACCAATGCATACAACAAGAGAATGAAACTGTAGATGGGTACTATGGTAGATTATTGGAATGTTTCAATAACCATAGTGGTATGGCTATCCCTGAAAATAAGACACATGATACCTCGTATGAACAGCAACTGAAAAATGCGTTTTTGAAAGGTTGCATTGCACCTATCAGTAGCTTTATTACGAAGCATATGATAGATCATCGAACAAGTAGGCTACAAGCCTTACTTGAATATGCTAGACATGCAGAAAGACACTTTAATAGTAAAAAGAAAAAGAAGACACAAGTCTTCACTGCTGAAGATGGAGCTGAGGTTTTTGTAGTACAGTCCGGTAAAAAGGGTAAGAAAAATGCCCAGGGAAATAGACAATCTGACAAACGGTCAGAAGATTTTGAAGAGAGAAAAAAGAAAGGTGAGTGCTTTAAGTGTGGGAAGAAAGGACATTTAGCAAGGGATTGCAGGCTGAATAAAAAGGTGCCTACAGAAAGTAAGGGTGATGAGGACTGACTATATGATAGTGATGAAAGTCAGAAATCATCAGGAAAAGCAAACAAGCAAAGGACAAATGTAAATGTAGTAGAAGGAATAGAGGAAGTGCAAGCAGATGTAGAGGATGAAGAAAGTGAAATTTTAGATTTGGCATTACTGAGCTTGGAGCTCTATCTGGCAGACACAAAACCGGAAGTTACACTTCTGGTGGAGGGAAGGGAAGTAAAATTCCTGTGTGACTCAGGAGCGTCACGAACTTTGATACACCCCTCCAAGTTACCAGAATATTCCGAATCACCTGATTATATATTAGTAAAAGCAGCAAACGGACAGCTATATAGGGAGCCACTCTCTCATGATATAGCAATAACTGACCCTGTTTCAGGTATGACTCAGAAAAGTAAAATTGTAGTTTCTGCAAAATGTCCAGTAAACTTACTGGGAAGAGATCTTATGCAGATATTTGGCATAGCGGTAGTTCCCACTATGCAGGGTATGGAGGCACAAAGACAAATGGATACTTTCATCGTGCGACCAGAGGGTGAGACTTTTACTGGTACAGCCAGGACCTAGTTACGACTGGTCCAGGGGCAGTAACCGAGGAACTGATGAATGTAGCCATCAGTAAGGCCCCCTCCCATGACACTGACCAACAGCATTTGGTACATTGTACTCTATACTACTGTAGCATGCCAGGACCTGATAAAGAATATGAGCAAGAATTATTCAAAAATCCTGCTAACAGATTAGTATTACGAACACTGTATTGGGATACTGAGGGAAACAGTGTGGTAAGCTGTTCATTACCTCAGGAATTCATGACACTGTACAAATCTAATCGACTACCACATGTCAGTTTAATGAAAAATAAGAATATGAAATGGGCGGACTTAGGAGAAAAAGTAACAAGATGGGAAAAACAAACTGATTTAGAATTATCAGAGCAGGGAATACAAAAACAGAAATTGAATTGGCTAACACAGACACATCCAGCTGTACACTTACAAACTAGTGAAGACTGCTGATTAGCGTTCTTATTAGAAGAAGAAGAAAAAGCCTTGTGTGACATACCAGAGATTCTTTGGTCAACAGGCAAATCAGATGTAGGACTTATTCGAACAGCAGGACCAGTTACTATTACACCAAAATCAGCATTTAGACCACAAAAAAGACAATACCCCTTCAGGAAAGATGCAGAGCAAGGAATCAAGCCTATAATAGCAGCATTACTCAAAGAAGGAGTACTGGTAGAATCTCTTGATTCACCATGTAATACCCCTTTATTTCCTGTTAAAAAAGCAAACGGGGAATGGCGGATGGTACAGGATTTACAAGCTGTAAACAATGCAATAATACCTAGAGCACCTACGGTGCCAGACCCACACACCTTGTTAAACGATTTAAAGCCACAACAAAAATATTTCACTGTAGTAGACATAAGCAATGCTTTCTTTTCAATACCTATACATCCTGATAGCCAGTACTGGTTTGCATTTACATTTAAGGGTAAAAGATATACCTATACTCAGCTACCACAGGGATATTGTGAAAGTCCAACGATATTTGCACAAGAAATGGGAAGCAACCTGACAGGGTTTACCCCACCAGGAGGTAGTCAGATTCTAATTTATGTAGATGACATTTTGCTAGCAGCCCCCACCCAGCATCAATGCAGGGAGGATACGATAGCGCTATTGAAATTATTAGCAGCACAGGGACATAAAGTAAACAAAAGTAAGTTACAACTTTGGAAAAAACAAGTCAGATACCTAAGATATGTAATATCCAATGAAGGTAGAATATTAGACGAAGACAGAAAAACAGCAATTTTACAAGCACCTAAACCAGCAACCAAGAAGGAAATTATGTCCTTCTTGGGAACGACTCATTTTTGTCGAAGCTGGATATCAAACTATGCTTTAGAATCTGCTCCACTGGCTGATTTAATATATAAAACACCAATGGCAGCACAAGATATATTACAATGGACACCCGAAGCAGAAACAGCTTTCTGCAGACTAAAACAATTGATAGCTTCTTCATTAGTTTTAGGACTTCTGAATTACCACAAAAGATTTTTTCAGACCGTAGATTATAAACAGGGATATATGACGTCAGTTCTGATGCAACAGCATGGGGATAAGCAATGCCCCATAGCTTACTATTCATCACAGTTAGACCCAGTGGCATGATCGTTGCCTCACTGTGTGCAAGCAGTGGTCACAGCTGCAATGGCAGTACAGGCTTCGGCCTCAGTGGTGTTATTCCACCCTCTCACATTGAGAGTGCCTCATGCAGTCACGATAATTTTACTACAAGAAAAAATAGCATATTTATCTCCTGCTAGACATCTTTCATGTATGACCATACTGCTGAGCCAACCTCATATAGTAATTGAACATTGTACAACATTAAACCCATCAACGTTACTTCCAACTCCTGTGGATGGCACGCCGCACAGCTGCCTGCAGGAAATTGAGCAAATAACTTTGCCCAGACAAGACCTCACTGATATGCCCTTGGATGATGCCGAGGTGACATTCTACGTGGATGGCTCATGCAGAAAGGGTCCTACAGGGAAAAACCTAGTAGGGTATGCAGTGGTTACAGATACAGAGATCTTAGAAGCCCAACCTTTACAGCATAACCTATCTGCTCAAGCAGCAGAACTGATAGCCTTAACACGGGCTTGCACTCTAGCGAAAGATAAATGTGTGAACATATATACTGACAGTCAGTATGCTTTCTCTACAGTGCATGTTTTTGCACAACAATGGAAAAATAGGGGAATGATAACATCTAATGGCAAACCGATTAATCATGCGCAACTTATTAGATTCTATTCAGTTACCTACTAAAGTAGCTATTTGTAAATGTTTAGCTCATACAAAACAACAGGATAGAATTTCAAAAGGAAATGCAAAAGCTGATGCAGCTGCAAAGCAAGCAGCCTCAGACTCAGAAACTTTACTTTTAACCGAGGAATTACAACCCTCTGAGATTTTAGATCTAGAAATGCTAAAAACAATGCAGACACTAACTACGAAATTAGAGAAGTAAAAATGGGAGAAACGAGGTGCAATCCTCGAAAATGGACTGTATGTCTCCAAAGAGAAAAAAACAATATTACCGTCTAATTTATTTAGATGTGCAGCTTTGTTGAGCCATGGGTAGTGCCATGTCTCAACAGGGGGGATGGTACAGTTAGTAAATCGAATATTCCAAACATACGGATTCATAAATTATACAAAAAAATTTTGTGCAGCATGCCATACTTGTAACAAACATCATGCACAAGGGGCATTCAAACCCAAGCAAGGGAGTTTCCCTACACCACCATTTCCGTTCCACACTATTTGTATGGATTTCATAAAACTGAATAAATGTGAAGGGAAAAAATACTGTTTAGTAATTATAGATATGTTTTCCAAATGGGTAGAAGCATTTCCAACTAAAAATCCGGATGCAGCAACAGTGGCAAAAGCCCTAGTAAAAGAAATAATTCCCAGATTTGGCATACCAGAGAGGATTTATAGTGACAATGGGACACATTTTGTTAATCAGACGATTCACCAGCTTGGGAGATTCTTTGTAATCTCCTTAAAGAATCATTGTGCTTACCACCCACAGTCTGCAGGACTGGTGGAAAGGTACAATGGAATTCTAAAAAACAAATTGAGGAAGCTAGTGAGTGAGACACAGAAAAACTGGATTTGCTGTTTGCCTTTGGCACTGCTGAGCATGAGAACAGTTCCAAATGTAAAGGGTTTGACTCCCTTTGAAATGATATTTGGAAGGGCATATTATGTGCCACAGTGGAAAGCTCTCATGCCTGCAGAACTAGAGGCTGACAGCTCATTAGCTAGCTACATGAGAAAACTGTTAACAAATAAAACTGTTTTGCAGTTGAACTCTTTTTCAGATAAAAGACAGACCGGCCCGCTAGAAGCAGTGCTGACTCCGGGGACCTGGGTGTGGCTGAAGGTTATGAAGAGGAAGAATTGGGCGAGTCCAAAATGGGAAGGACCATACCAGGTACTGTTGGCAATGCCTACTGCAGTCAAAGTTGCTGAGAGGTCGTCCTGGGTCCATCTGACGCACTGTAAACTGGTAAAGAATTTTCAACTTGATAAACATTTTGGGACTGATACACAACAAAGGCAGGATGGCCAAGAGCAAAACGAGTAAAAATACAGATCAACCCCAAAGATGTTGTTTAATCATCTTGTTGACTATGCATTTATTAACTATGATTGTGATGACCTCCCTTTTGTTGTGGTTTTTCCTACATGTAACCACACAAGTGAAAGTGGAGAGACGTGATGAACTGTCTATAGACTGGCATCCAAACTTTAACACATACCTAGCTATGAAATGTGTATATGTAGAGACTATGAACATTTCAAATTGCTGGGTTTGTACTGCTATACCAACAGCATATGGAGGACTGTTAATGTCCGCTGTCCCCTTGGGGATAAATGAGACTTGGGAGAATTTACTTTTTGATACAGGATCTGTAAGATCACAAGACAAAATTGCATTGTATTTGCCTATTACACAGAAGGGAATTGTATGTTTTTATAAGAATGATACACTTCAAGTGGGTTGGAGTAACTGTAACATAACCATATCTTATAAATGTTATATTAAAGTTAAAGATAGAGGCACTGTTTGTAATACGAATTATGATTCATATTTGAGTTTAATGAAAACAACATTAAGTGATGTGCAGAGAAATCCTGTTTTGCATAAACAACTGTCTATTATAGACAAGAAAATGTTTCATTCAGAATTAACCCGCATCAGTACTAAAGTAGAAAACTGTTATTTTGTTTGTGGGAAAAAGGCATACAAATGGCTACCTGAGAATTGGTCCAGCAGTTGTTTTTTGGGTTATCTGGTTCCGGCCATAAGACATACTGCAGAATTACCTCTAGGTAAGATACGAAATGTGAGAGATGTAGCCCGGAAACCTGAAGGTCCAATCGGAAAACCTGTAAATCCAGTGGGACAAATCAAAGCTGGTTGGAAAGACCATCATTCCGTAAAAAAACAAAGAAAAATTGACTCATATGGACTTGAGTGACAGTGTAATATCCTGGGCTGGAATACTTCCAGCATATGGAGCAGTCAAATCGATCTGGGAGTTGAGAAAGCTGTCGAAACTTCTCGAAGTAATGAGTAATGCAACTTTTTCTGCTCTCGAACTAGTGACTGATGAACTGAATGCAATGAGAACTGTTGTGTTACAAAATCGAATGGCTCTTGACTTCACCCTAGTGGTGAGAGGTGGTACGTGCGCGCTTATCAAAGAAGAATGCTGTGCATTTATACCAGACAATCGACATGAAATTAATGACCACCTAGAGGTAATACAGCAGGTATCGGCCATGACTGAACCAGGCCCAAACACACTGATGAACTTTTTCCAGAGTCTGTTTGGTGGGTGGGGTTCTATTCTAATGAACATCTTGATTGCTATTTGTGTTGGTCTGCTCGCATGTGTCTCTTGTGGGATTCCCTGCATGAAAAGATTAATCAAAGATTTTATTGATATATCTGTAAGTGAAACTTTGTACCAAGACATTGAGTTAGAAAAATAAATTTCAGATGAAATTCTTTCAGAAGTATGAACTAAATGACTTGCCTGGTTGAAAGTCCTTAAAGGAGAAGGCTAGGGGACGAAATGACATTATTTATATTTCAGAATAGAATAAAAGTATTAAAAGGGAGGAAAATGTTAGAAAAATATGTATTTAAACATAAATAAAGTGCTTGTTAAAAAGCAAAGAGTATATAATGCATTTTATTCTATTAATAATGTGGCAATAAGAATGATTTTACATGTAATTGCTTGAAGCTTTGGAACTGCAGTGTATTTGAACTCTGACCCTGGCAGTAGCCAGCTCAGCAAGCTTATGTTTTTCACTAATGATTATCTGCTGTGTCAGGAAATTAAATGTATAAAGCATTGAAAATCTTCTTCTCCTTCCTCTGGGACAATTGGCCTTGTAAATGTTATCAAGATAAGACGCAGCTGTTGGAAGAACAAAGAAGTGTATTACAAGACTGAACCAACTATTGTATTCGAGCAGGCCTGAAACCTTGAAGGAGTAACATTTACAGAAAGACATTATAACTGACCAGGTGCTTTGCAAGTCTGTATTATTCCCAAGGGAAAGCTTTTTTTAAAAATATAACATCAGCAATCTTTATGAATAGAATACTGTTAGTAAAAGTGATGTAGATGCCCTATGACTAACCACGTCAGTAAGGTGGGCAAAACCTGAATGTAAACACTATAAAATATTCTGTACTTCCTGCATCATGTCAGACAAAACTCTGTACTTGTATGTTTTTTTGTCTCCTGGTGTACACTAGTAAACTTTTGCATTTGAGCCTCCTGTGTTGTTATCTTTGTTTTTATTTAACACTAGTAGTATGATCTAATCTAAGTATGTCGTACCCTGGGGGTATTACCTCATTGTTACAGTACACCTACCCCACCACCCTTCCTAGTAGTACTATCTAATCTAAGTATGTCATACCCTGGGGGTATTAAATCATTGTTAAAGTACAGCTACCCCACCACCCTTCCTAGTAGTACGATCTAATCTAAGTATGTCTTATCCTTGTTGTATTACCTCATTGTTAGAGTACAGCTACCCAACCACCCTTCCTAGTAGTACGATTTAATCTAAGTATGTCTTACCCTGGTGGTATTACCTCATTGTTACAGTACAGCTACCCACCACCCTTCCTAGTAGTACAATCTAATCTAAGTATGTCATACCCTGGTGGCATTACCTCATTGTTACAGTACACCTACCCCATTACCCTTCCTCGTAGTACGATCTAATGTAAGTATGTTGTACCCTGGTGATATTACCTCACTGTTACAGTACAGCTATCCCACCACCCTTCCTAGTAGTAAGATCTAATCTAAGTATGTCATACTCTGGTGGTATTACCTCATTGTTATAGTACAGCTACCCCACCACCATTCCTAGTAGTACGATCTAATCTAAGTATGTCATACCCTGGTCGTATTACATCATTGTTAAAGTACATCTACCCCACCACCTTTCCTAGTAGTATGATCTAATCTAAGTATGTCGTACCCAGGGGGTATTACCTCATTGTTACAGTACAGCTACCCCACCACCCTTCCTAGTAGTATGATCTAATCTAAGTATGTCGTACCCTGGTGGTATTACCTCATTGTTAACGTACAGCTACCCCACCACACTTCCTAGTAGTACGATCTAATCTAAGTATGTCATACCCTGGTGGTATTACCTCATTGTTACAGTACACCTACCCCACCCCCTTCCTAGTAGTATGATCTAATCTAAGTATGTCGTACCCTGGGGGTATTACCTCATTGTTACAGTACACCTACCCCACCACCCTTCCTAGTAGTACAATCTAATCCTAGTATGTCATACCCCTGTGGTATTACCTCATTGTTACAGTACAGTTACCCCACCATCCTTCCTAGTAGTATGATCTAATCTAAGTATGTGATACCCTGTGGTATTACCTCATTGTTACAGTACAGCTACCCTACCACCCTTCATAGTAGTACAATCTAATCTAAGTATGTCATACGCTGGTGGTATTACCTCATTTTTACAGTGGAACTACCCCACCACCCTTCCTACTAGTACGATCTAATCTAAGTATGTTGTACCCCAGTGGTATTACCTCATTGTTAGAGTACAGCTACCCCACCATCCTTCCTAGTAGTACAATCTAATCTAAGTATGTCGTACCCTGGTGTTATTACCTCATTGTTACAGTACAGCTACCCCACCACCCTTCCTAGTAGTACGGTCTAATCTTAGTATGTCATACCCTGGTGGCATTACCTCATTGTTACAGTACAGCTACCCCACCACCCTTCCTAGTAGTACAACCTAATCAATGTATGTCGTACCCTGGTGATATTACCTCATTGTTACAGTACAGCTACCCCTTTACCCTTCCTAGTAGTGCGATCTAATCTCAGTATGTGGTACCTGGGGTTATTACCTCATTTTTACAGTACAGCTACCCACCACCCTTCCTAGTAGTCTGATCTAATCTAAGTATGTCTTACCCTGGTGGTATTACCTCATTGTTACAGTACATCTACCCCATCACCCTTCCTAGTAGTACTATCTAATCTAAGTATGTCATACCCTGGGGGTATTACCTCATTGTTACAGTACAGCTACCCCACCACCGTTCCTAGTAGTACGATCTAATCTAGGTATGTCTTACCCTTGTGGTATTACCCCATTGTTACAGTACAGCTACCCCACCACCCTTCCTAGTAGTACGATTTAATCTAAGTATGTCTTACCCTGGTGGTATTACCTCATTGTTACAGTACAGTTACCCCACCATCCTTCCTAGTAGTATGATCTAATCTAAGTATGTGATACCCTGGTGGTATTACCTCATTGTTACAATACAGCTACCCACCACCCTTCCTAGTAGTACAATCTAATCTAAGTATGTCATACCCTGGTTGTATTACCTCATTGTTACAGTACACCTACCCCATTACCCTTCCTCATAGTATGATCTAATGTAAGTATGTTCTACCCTGGTGGTATTACCTCATTGTTACAGTACAGCTACCCCACCACCCTTTCTAGTAGTATGATCTAATCTAAGTATGTCATTCCCTGGGGGTATTACCTCATTGTCTTTAGTTATCAGTTTTAGCCCAGTCTCTGTAAGACATAATACATTGGGGGAGTAATCTGCTAAGAAGGCATGCAGATTATGGACCTTATTGTTTATGCTTCTGATATTTACTTGGAAGGTCAGGAGAGAATTAGGGGGCCTATTATCCAGTGTTATGTTAGAAGGAATATTAGTTGGGAACTGGAATCAGCAGGTGGGGATGGGCCTGGGTTTGGTGGATGTCTCCCTCCATTGTCAGGCTGTAATGTAGAATAACTATGAGTTTCATAATTGTGTTTATAAATGTTTGGTAATGTTTAGTTTTGGGGCTGATATACCTGGGTCTAATCAGTTGGTACTTTTTAGGAATGGTGGGGTCAGCTATGTGGGGAATCATGAAGTGGTCAGTATTGTTTGATGTTGATGTAGTGACAGTTTGGGATTTTGGGTAGTGGACACCTAGGTAGGGCTGATTTTCGTAGGTGCTGAGGAGATTTGGAATGAGTAACAGAGGTAACAGTGAAAATAGTAGTGGAATGAGTAACAGAGGTAACAGTGAAAATAGTAGTGGAATGAGTAACAGAGGTAACAGTGAAAATAGTAGTGGAATGAGTAACAGAGGTAACAGTGAAAATAGTAGTGGAATGAGTAACAGAGGTAACAGTGAAAATAGTAGTGGAATGAGTAACAGAGGTAACAGTGAAAATAGTAGTGGAATGAGTAACAGTGAAAATAGTAGTGGAATGAGTTACAGAGGTAACAGTGAAAATAGTAGTGGAATGAGTAACAGAGTTAACAGTGAAAATAGTAGTGGAATGAGTAACAGAGGTAACAGTGAAAATAGTAGTGGAATGAGTAACGGAGGTAACAGTGAAAATAGTAGTGGAATGAGTAACAGAGGTAACAGTGAAAATAGTGTAATGAGTAACAGAGGTAACAGTGAAAATAGTAGTGGAATGAGTAACAGAGGTAACAGTGAAAATAGTAGTGGAATGAGTAACAAAGGTAACAGTGAAAATAGTAGTGGAATGAGTAACAGTGAAAATAGTAGTGGAATGAGTAACAGAGGTAACAGTGAAAATAGTAGTGGACTGAGTAACAGAGGTAACAGTGAAAATAGTAGTGGAATGAGTAACAGAGGTAACAGTGAAAATAGCAGTGGAATGAGTAACAGAGGTAACAGTGAAAATAGTAGTGGAATGAGTAACAGAGGTAACAGTGAAAACAGTAGCAGCATTTTAAGGGGTAACATAGTGCCTGGCTGGGGCATTACATTGGAACTGTATTTGGAGCAGGGGTAAATTAACAAGACTAGGAAGATTAGTGGTAGGTAGGGGGGGTGGTTTGATCTAGGAGGTTATCTCTGATAGGTTATAGTGGAGGGGGTGTTTGCTTTTAGAGCTTTAGGAGGCAGAGTGGGGTGCAGAGCAAGCCCGAGCACAGTGAGGGTGAGCGGAGTGGGGCGAAAACAAACCACAAGGTACCTGATTTCTGTGCATGCAAAGTAAGTAATTATAAAATGTTATATTGTATTTATCTAGGTTTATACTGTAGATTGATAGTACACACTTGGGATGGTAAATATTATATTCGCCACTAGTATCTCTTTAACTAGCGACCAAATAATTAGCTAAAAACAACACTAAGAAATTCCTGAGGTCTAATGGCTTACCAGTGAGCAGAATTCAACTGCTGATGAGCACTTGTGTCCTGATGGGAGACTAGTAATTTAAAGATGGCTCCATAAACAGCAGGAATCTAATACAGACTTAGTATTGGGGGTGGGGGTAGCAAAAAGGGTGTGAACCAGGTGCAATGCAAAGGAACCAGCTAAACTAGAGAAGCAAGCAGTTGAAAACTATGAGTGAAGGCCTCAGAGGGGTGAGTAGTAATACAAACTGTAATTGTAAAGTGAAGGAAAGAAGAGACAGCAAAGTCTATTAAGGTTGGGAGTGTGTCTTCACATTGGCTTGTTTATTAGTAGCCAGTTTGTGCACAGATTAGAGTAGGGAGATACATTAGCAATGAACGGGGATGTATAGAGATGCAAATAAACAGGTGGGGCTCAAGTGATACAAAACTAAGGCAAACAGCACTGCTTTCTGCTTTCACTAGCCTGGGGAGCAGTCATGGCACTGCCAACTTTGCTTGAGATGTTGCCTAATGAGGGTTTTAAAGGAGGCTTTGGACAATGTGTTTTGAATGCTAGTGGGGACAGAGTTCCATTTTTTAGCCACTGAACTACTATATAGTGTGTCTCTAAAGCTGTTGTAGCTGCTGGCGACTTCTAGTAGTAGTTTGCTTGATGCTCTAAAAGGCCTTTTGGCTAATTGATGTTGTACTAGGTTTTTGAGGGCAGGACACTTATTGGGGAGGTAATAGAATGACAGAGGCAGAGCTGATTGTAGGTTAGGAGGTTGGGCAGTTCAAGCCAGTGGAGCTGTCTCAAAGCAGTGATGAGTTCTATATAAGCAATTTGCAGCAAAAGTGGGCAATTCTGTTATAGCAGGCTTCCATTTTGCTTAGTTCAGTTTTGTTGAGATTAGTCAGAATGGGAGATGCATAGAGTAGGGTGGATAGAAGTTCAGAGCGAGCAATGGCTGATCTTGTGTTGCTGGTTAGAAACAGTTTGATACGGTAGAGTGATCCCAGTCTGGCATGTAATTTTTTAATAGTTAAGTTGAGATGACTATAAAATCTTAGGTGGGAGTCTATGGTTATTCCCAATAGCTTAACCTGTGCCACTGGAGCGATTGGAGTAGCATTTGTAGAGTAGATAGTGAATTGACTGTTATCGATGTTTTTATTAGAACTGGTTATAATCATAACCTGTTTTCTTTGGATTGAGGATAAGTTGGGCTTTGATAAGGTTTTCAATGTCAGGGAATGCTAGTTGAGTTGTTTGCAGGAGGGTGGGAATGTTTTGTGGAGCACAGATTCAGGTAGTATCATCTGCATACTGATTGATAAATACATGCTGTGTGGAAGTATGGAGGTTATTTGTGAACAGTAGTGGTCCTAAGATAGAACCCTGTGAGACTCCTATATTTATGGGCAGCTGAGGAGAGAGAGAAAATTTTCCCATTTCAGAGCCTAGTACCTGTCAGTTAAGTAGCTTTGAAACCAGGTAAGAGTGGAATTTGATAGGTGATATTGGTTTCGTTTTTTTAGCAGGATTTGGTGCGAGACTGTGTCAAATGCTTTGGACATATCCAAAAAAGAGTTGACACTTGCAGGCCTTCATTTTTGAGACGGTTTACTGTGTCTGTGAAGCAGAGGAGGGCTGTAGTGGTACTATGGGCAGGTCTGAAACCATGATGAGTAGGTGACAGGATGTTGCTGTCTAGGAGATAGTTTAGTACCTGGGTATGGATGCATTTTTCTAGGATTTTGGCCAGGGGGGAGAGTATAGCAATGACTCTGTAGTGAAGTTCAGTGGAGGTCCCGCCTTTATGTATGGGTGTAACATAGGATATTTTCCAGAGTTTGGGCACATAGTTTTCAACATTTGATCTGTTTATGATAGTGGAGATTGGGATAGCAATAGCATCTGCTGTGAGTTTCAAGAAATAGCTGGGGAGTAAGTCGGCTGCTGTTGAGAAGGTTTTTAGTTTGGAGAGCATGCTTTGAAGTGGTGGAAACTGTTTTGAGGGTAAAGCTTGTATTAGTGTTATTTGTGTTGAGGGGACAGTGAGGTTGGAACTGCCCCTGTGATACTAAGGATAGAACTGAGTTCACAAAGGGGGAGTTGAATTGTGTTTCAATGAGAACTTTAATGTCAGGGGTGGTTGGTTTGGGGGTAGCCATTTGGGTGGGTTTTAGTAGATGGTTTACAGTTTTCCAAAAGTTTTGGGGGTTGTGTTGGTATGTAAAACATTTGAAATTTCCAAACTAAGATCATATGGTCCCAGCCATATGACTTTCAGAGTTTTGAAAATGATAGGGACCCGCAATCATATATATAGCAGCAGATTTCAGAACATTGAGTTCTCCTGCTCGAATGGCACTGTCTTTTCATTAACATTTATCCAATATAATACAGTACGATTTTTCAATCATTCAAGTAAAGGAATTTATTCAATTAATACCCAGTGTTGTGCAACTCAGCAAGATGAATGCAAACTGACCAACTTATTATTATTTTATCAAAATTATTGGGAAAGGCTTGATGTGGGTCTGATGTACCCTTTTTGGACTTGAGTGAGGCCTTTGATACTATCCAGTCTGTGAGGATTATGTCGCTGTTGTTTAATTATAACGCAAATACGTTTGGTATTATATGGATAGGGAATTGGTTAGAAAAACAATATTGTCATATTAAATTAGGGATACTGATGTCTGATGAGACTGAGATTAATTCTGGTGTTCTTCATGGTTTGGTGCTAGAACCATTATTGTTCGGTATTTTCGTGATTTTAGTTTTCCAGTGGCAGGAAGTATTTGGGGCTTCAAATATGCAGATGATACTAAGACTGTTTCAATAGTTACATCAATTATTGATCAGTACTGTATTGAAACTTTTTTGAATCGTCTAGAACATTTTGCCAAGAAGAATGTTATGGAATCTAATGTTAGTAAAACAAAAGTTATGCATTTAGGTGACATAACTGTTGTTAGAGCTATGCTATGAAAGGGATAATGCTGAAGGAAACTAATATTTTTAAGGTTTTTGGTAGTAATTTTAATCATAAATTCAATTTTGAACCAATCTGTTATGAATCATCAGACACTGTTATCGTAAATTGGGCAATATTTAAAAATATATATCAAGTAGGGATGCTACAGTATTATAGCCAATTTATAAAACTATTGTTCCTCATGTTATGGAGTTTGGGACAGTAGTTTGTCTATATGGTAGTTTTTATTTTATGAGCTTGGAGAAAGTCCAACATTTTTTTACAGAACAGATTAAGGGATGAAAGGCTTTCGTTATGCAAAGCATTTGGAAGAATTGTTTTTGTTTATTTTAAATAAAAGTTTTATCAGAAGTGATTTGATAATGTTACATAAATGTATCTGTACTGATTGTTTGCAGTTGCAGTAGGTATTAATAAGGGTGGGCATTTAGTGAATACCAGGAATAATAATTTGTTGATAAATGTTGCTTCTTATAGGACTATATTATTAGACAACTCATTTCATATTCAGGTAGTTAGATGGTGGAATGAATCACTGTTTCAATTTAAATTATGTTTGGATAGATGGGTAGGAACCATGTTTTCTTTACTGTTATTTTATGGGGACAGACTCTCTGAAGGCCTTTAAGGCTGTGAGTTTGTTTTATTGATATTTGATATTCTTTAACTATTTTAAAAACCCTATAAAAAGGCTCAGCACTGGGAGGAGTTAATGGTAAATGGTAACTTAGCTCTAAGTTCACCCCCCTCTTTCTGCATTCCCAGATCTCATACATGCATCTTCAACCCCCCCCCAATCTCCTATGAACAAGTCCTCAGGACACTATCAAAGGCCAATAATACTGCTTCTATAGGTCCATATAACATACAGGGCTGCTTAAAGGCCTTCCAGCCTGAAACAGGTCCTATCAGAACCTCTGCAGGGGATACTCAATATCAGATTACAAATGGGCTTTGTGCCAGATGGCTGGAAGAAAGCAACTGCCATCCTCTTGCATAAAGGTGATGGGTCAATAGACCCAAGAAATTATAGGCACATAGGTCTGACCAACTTCATGTATAAGGCTATGGAAAGGATTATTGTAGAATTAACAAATAAATAAGGACATAAGTAACCTGCAAACGTTTTACCTAAGAGAGTTTGGATTTGTTAAGGGCATATCCTGGCATCTTAACTTGGATAACTTGTTCTAGAAGGTTACTGAATCGATGGGTTAGTGCAAATTAATATGCATTGCACATCTAGACTTTGAAAGGCATTGAATACCATCCCACACCCAGATATTGCAGGTAAACTATCCCAGCCAAATGAAAATCCCTATGTAACTCATTGTATAAATAATTGGCTAAAATAGGTCCAAAGAAATTAGGGTGGGCTGATATACCTCTGCCAAAAGATGTGTCACTGGCAATGTACCTCAAGGTTTAATCCTTGGGTCACTCCTCTTCTAAGAGGTTGAAATGACTGTTAACCAAGTTTGTAGATGACTGTAAATGTCGTACCATGATAAACTCTCCATAGGACACCACAATCCTCCAAGAGGGTCTTTCCCAAAGCATTAGCCAGTGTTAAAACAGTGGACTAAAACTGAATTCCAAGAAATGTATAAGACTTTAAGAAGGTCCTGCAAGTTATCACATTGATAGCACACCCTTGCAAACTGATCCAGTAGTGAGTGACCTGGTAACCTATGAAGACAATGAACTGTCCTTCAGTTACCAAGTATCCACTATTGCATCAAAGTTCTTTTTCAGTTCACATGTTATTATTAGGGGTATGGTGTCCAGGTGCAGTGATGTGATTCTTTCCCTATATTTGGCAATCATCAGGCTGGTCATTAAGTATAATGCTCCCTTTGGCATGTACCTGTCCAAACATTTGAAGCAGCTTGAGTGCCCACAATGCTTTCTTACTAAGAAACCAAGGACCTAAATTCAAAAAATATGCAACCCATCTCAAAGCCTTGTCTCTCTTGTCAGTGTCATACAGGTGAGGGGCATTTCATGGTCACATACAGAGCCTGGACAGACCCTATCCTGTCTGAACTACTGCACCTGTGCTAGTTCAATGTGGGCATAAACATCCAATCAATAGATCTAAATCTCTTTTACAGCATAAATAGAATATGTTGGAGAGGTAAATATGTATCACAGAGAGGACCGCTTCTTTGCAATCATCTTCCACTCCACATAAAGCAAAGCACTTGTTTACACTATTCAAATGTAATCTGAATGAATGAATGGCTTATTGCAAAGTTACTCCTGGTTTAGCACCCTTGTCCATTATGGATAGGCCAACTTGTAAATGTTCAGGTCATCTGTATAGGTTATCCCTACATAAAATATAAGTGCTAAAGACATCATGGGAATGTATAACTAGGCTTCTAAAGATCATCACTGATCCATAGCCTACTGAAGTACTTATTTGTTTTAAGAGTCATCATGTAAACTAAGAGGCTAAAGCTAGGATGGAGGCTGAGGTACATTTCTGGAGGTTTGGGGGACGATGTTTGCTTTTATAAACAATTTGACTAGACATTATTTACAGTTCTGTATGAAAATCTTTAGACAAATGAGGGTTAAAAATAATGATAATCCACAACAGGTCATAAAAGTGGCAAAATGAATGCAAGACTTCTTCTGAAACACTTTTCTTATGTACTAATGTTTAAGGAAAGTTAAATACATTCTCAATTAAGGGCAGAAAAGTAAGAGTAATATGATATGGACTAAAGTCAGAGGTTAAAATTTACAAGGAAGTATACAAGTATACAAAAGGGATGGGCTATAATCTGAAGATCCCTGTGGTTTCCTTTGGTGGAAGGAGTCATGGCCTTTGTTCTCTTTTCAAAAATATTTTACTGATTATATTTCTAAATTTGCCCTTGCCATGAGATGTGTACCTAGGGTGTGGTGAACGGGGGTCAGCCACCCAGGATGCGTTGTGTTAGGGCACATGATCATTAGGATAATGACAATTGGTTTTAGTGCATTATGGACATTCAGAACTGAATGTTATCATTTAAAAAAGAAAAGCAGAAAGAACTTTCTTCTGGGTGGCTTTTTCCCCTCATCTTAAACTTGAGGGTGCCCCCCCCCAGATTATGGAATGGCACAGGGCCCCATAACTGTTAGCTATAACTCTAATTATCATATAACAATATACACACAATAGAGTAAATACATTTTTGTTAAGTGTTTGTTTCCTCTTGATCACATTTCTACTGATCATCATAATAACTACTCCACTAATAAATGTTTACAATATGTAAATGTTCTCCATAACTACTACACTAATACATGTTTACAATATGTACATGTCTCCATAACTACTGCACTAATCAATGTTTAAAATATGTACATGCTCTCCATAATTGCTGCACTAATCAATGTTTACAATATGTACATGCTCACCATAATTACTGCACTAATCAATGTTTACAATATGTAAATGATCTCCATAACTACTGAATTAATAAATATTTACAATATGTAAATGTTCTCCATAACTACTGCACTAATAAATGTTTACAATATGTACACGCTCTCCATAACTACTGCACTAATCATTGCTTACAATATGTACATCATCTCCATAACTACTGCACTAATCAATGTTTGCAATATGTAAATGTTCTCCATAACTACTGCACTAATACATGTTTACAATATGTACACATCTCCATAACTACTGCACTAATCAGTGTTTACAATATGTACATGCTCTCCATAATTTCTTCACTAATCAATGTTTACAATATGTAAATGTTTTTCATAACTACTGAACTAATACATGTTTACAATATGTAAACAGTCTCCATAACTACTGCATTAATCAATGTTTACAATATGTACATGATCTCCATAACTACTGCACTAATCAATGTTTACAATATGTAAATGTTCTCCATAACTACTGAACTAATAAATGTTTACAGTATATAAACTTTTTCCATAACTACCGCAATAATCAATGTTTACAATATGCACATGCTATCCATAACTACTGCACTAATACATGTTTACAATATGTACATGCTCTCCATAATTACTGTACTAATCAATGTTTACAATATATACATGCTCTTCCTAACTGCTGCACTAATAAATGTTTATGAAATGTACATGCCCTCCCTAACAGGTCTATATTACATTATCAAAAGTAATTTAATCGAATGTCATTTTACATCAAAATGCCATCCATCGAGCTGTTTATAGTGAGATCACGGTACAGTGAAGATCGGCAAATTTGCCCTTTTCTCACTGTAGTACGATCTTGGAGCTAGTATACAAGAGTGAATTCGATAAATTACATTTTTGATGTAAGTGACATTCAATAAAATTACGTTTTGATAATGTAATATAGACCCCTCCCTAACTACTGCACTAATAAATGTTTACAATATGTACATGCCCTCCATAAGTATGATATATTTTAATAAATGTATACAATATGTTCAGTATAATATATTTCTGTCTAAAACATGAAATCCATCATTCCTTCATGGATGTGGCAGCATTATTACATATCTCTAAAACTGCTGTTTGTTTAGCCAGATTTTTTTCCTTTTTATTTATTTATGCATGTATTTTTAGTGGTGGAGGTCATGGCCTTTAGAATACATTTAAGCATTAGAATTATGAGTATGGAGACAAACAAGGGTTTTAAGGTAAAGCAGGACAACTGACCCAATTAACTAAAAAAATGAGGTTGAGGTTACTGCTAGTTGAGCTGTCTCCTAAATTTAAGTAGCGTGATACAGACTGTTTCACTGATGTTTTGCTGCACTGTGCTATGTTACTTTATATTTCATAAAAAACATATGCAAGCACTTACCGAGAAGGCAACACTGTGCATATCAATATTTTCCATGAGCCACAGCTATGACCTCCCTGTACAGTTGCCCCTCTAATATCCTTGTCACATTCCGTTCTTCTTCTTTTGTCCTAACCTATTTACTATGTATAACAATTTCCAACAGTATATTCGAGGACCTAACTACTGTCTCAGTTAAATATATTTCCTCACGTCCATTTGGCTACTGACTGTAGATTTCCATCCCCTTTTTTGCTACATTAAAATGACATTAAGAGGAGATGAACTTCATGTGTGAACATTCAAGGGCTTCAGTGTACTGTGTAAAGCAGTTGAACTATGTTCCTTGGTTATATACCACATTTTAAACAGTGGACATTTTGGGAGGGTAATAGTAGTGACCCCAATATGATGTAAGGACACTCACAATACAAGGTCTAAGGAGACACTGAACTAAACTTGAATACCTGCCTTGTCTTATGTGGTAACATATCTGCTTTATATAATTTCACAGTACAGTACACACTGGGTCAACAAATGTCCACTTTCGGACTATATAAGCCTTTTGCTAGGAAAAGACGAAAGATGACGGAAAAAAAGATCAAACTAAGAACAGTGGACAGTGATAATCCCTTTTATGTCTGGTTTATTACCAAGAAAAGCAGCATACTAGTGTAAATTCACGTAGGTAGTGTCTTAAATGCTGCAGGGAATTATTTTTCATATGTAGATTATCCCTTGTAACCTCGATCAGATCAATAATTTGCTTGTTCATCTTGGATGTATGTCATTGGTAGCAACACTTCAACTTTATACTGGTATCAGGGTTTTGAACTGCCAGAGACATGACATATGAACCAACTGCAGTAGAATTACTGAAACTATGAAGCCCAAATGAGAAAGAATGAAGTGTGTTTTTGCAAGATGAGCAGCCCCAATTAATTTACACTCTACTTTTCTTAGCAGCAATATGGCCCAAGGACAATGAAGTCACCGGTGTTATTCAAACTAACCCTGGGAAATTTAACCAGGTTACTGGGCAACTTCCACTACTTTTCAGCAAGTGCCATGAGAACTTTTAGAACCACCTGAGCTACCACCATCTCAAGCACATGGGGGTCTCTGCTTATCATCTCACCCAAAGGATGGCACATTTAGGAGTGCACTTTCCCTTATACTATACCAAGAAGTAAAGTGTGTTTGAAAATGGATGTCAAAGGCCAGGGAGATATTACAGTATGGACTTCAGGTCCCCTTTGATATTCAAATATAAATCAGTAAGCAAGTAAATAAACTACTAAATAAATGAGATAAAAACATGCAGTGATGTAGGAGGATGTGCTGAAACTAACGAACAAATAAATACCTAAACTCAGAAGGGTAAACTTGCTCAAGTCTCATGTGCTGCACCTCCGTATAACTGGTAACTTCCAGCATACTGAACCAATATAGCTTTGATCAATTGTGAAGCAGTACAAGACATTTGTTCAACTCTTCCTGCAAAATTTCTGTACAACAGATTAAGAAAAAGTGCAAGAAATTGAACAATTTCAGTAAAACCTTAAAATACAATGAGTGTTACTTGACAAAACATTTCAGAATACACAGAAATGACTAGTCAGTGATTTAAAGACATGCATTTCGAGATATGGTAGCAAACAAGGTTTTGGAGTTATTTTGGAAAATACATGAAGACATGTATGGATTTCACAGTTATCAGCACGTCATCCATTTTATTTGCTATTGGTTTACAGAAAGGCAATATCAGTGTGTGTAGAAACATGTTCTCAAACTGTGAGAGAATGAAACAGCTATGTTTTTTCACAAGTGGGGCTCGATAGTGCACATAAACAAAAAGCAGCTGTACAAGGCCGTGTCTTTCAACAAATGACACAGGAAATCAATCAGTGAAGCTCAGCTTTACTATACACAGGAGAAGGCAGCTATGATTTGAATAGCACCATGGCATTTTCTGTCTTTGTCATCAGCTAATCATTGACTCATAAGTCAGCAGAGAGTAACGAGTATTGATGAAACTGTACCAGACAGCCCTTTAAGATTCACTTTTTATTGAAGAACACAGCAGAAGAAAATGCAGAACAAATGAATCTCTGCTGATAAAGTGCCATAATTACAGAGCAGTTATATACCCTCTTTGATGCACAATGTTACAGAATAATTTGAATAACGACTACTGAAAGTGGCAACAACGTCTGCTGATTGATAATCATCTCCTGAAGTACAAATGCACTCAGGACTTCAGAAAAAAATCTAACAAAAGTGTATTTAGCTTCAAGTGAGACAACTGTCTAAAATTAAACCTTATGCTCCTGTTCTTTCATGCATTTGGGCAAATGCTTATTGAAATGAGCACAAGCGGGTTACGACATCCACCATTAGCCTACTTATTGTAATAGATGCAGTCTTGGTTCACACTCTAAACGTCAAAAATAACCATCCTTAAATATATAAATAAATAAAACAAGCACAGCTTTCATAGGTTCATAGGTAGGTACTAGGCTATCGGCCCTGGGGCCTATACAAGCCCAGCCAAAAAGGTACCCTGGCTTTCACTACCCAAGATAATTATTTTCCTGTGCCACTGTCGAGCAGAGTCACAGAGGTAATCTCTGGGGTGAATTTCCTATTTCCCATCCAATCATCAAGATTTTTCTTGAAGAGCACTAATGAGGAGCTTTGTTTGATATAGATAGGTAGTTTATTCCAGAGTATGGGAAGTCTCTGGGACAGGAATCTATCCCTCCGGCATGTTCTGTTTATTGTGGTGACAAGGTTTAGGTTCCTAGAGCTTGTAGCTCAGAGGGATTGGGATTTCTATAAGTGGAGCATGTCCAACAGCTCTGGGTTTGACATAGCTTTATATGTTAGGCAGAGATCGCCGCTGAGTAAGTGATATGCAACAGGGTAAAGCTGGAGTTTTTTGAGACGGTCTGCGTAGGGCATCTGTTTCAGGCTGGTAATCCTCTTTGTGAGGTATTTCTGTGGCCTTTCCAGTTGTTGTAGATGTCTTGTGAGGTACATACCAAAAGGGGCGTTGTACTCTATAATGGGTCTAATGAGTGATGAGTAGAGGGGAACAATGACCTCTTTTTTTCTGGATGAGAAACCTTTTGTGATGAGGTGTGCCATGTAGAAGGACTTCCTGACTACTGTGGCAATGTGATTATCAAAGGAGAGACTACTGTCCACCTGTGTCCTAAGGTCTCTTAACACACTTTTGGTGTTAAGTAGACTACCACCTATGTGGTAGTTCTTTCATTTGTTGATAATTTGGTTTTCCCCAATGTATAAGTAAAGTTAAGTAACTAACCACTAGGTATACTGTCAAAGTTAAGTAACTAACCGCTAGGTATACTCTCAAAGTTAAGTAACTAACCGCTAGGTATACTCTCAAAGTTAAGTAACTGACCGCTAGGTATACTCTCAAAGTTAAGTAACTAACCGCTAGGTATACTCTCACTGCTCCTTACAAATGGTTAAGTACTGTTATCAAAGTAAACAAAACACACACAAAAACACTGCTTAAAATCTGTGAACTTAATTCAGTAGCTTTTCACATTTCATTCTAATATTTTAATAATGTATCACATACAGTATAGCACAAGAAATGCTGTTCTCTTAAGTAATACCACTGAAGACTGAACAATAAGAAAATGTCTGAGCAGAATACTCTGTGTAGCTAACACTGATTTGTCTCCCTGTGCGAAGTTTGCTCATAACCAATTCTTTATCCTGAAGTACCTTTGTCTCTGAAGCAAAAAAAATCACCATTTTATGTTCATAAACTCCATGACAAATGTGATTTTGTGTGTTAGCACTCACATAGGAGTGTGTGTGTGTGTGTGTGTGTGTGTGTGTGTGTGTGTGTGTGTGTGTGTGTGTGTGTGTGTGTGTGTGTGTGTGTGTGTGTGTGTGTGTGTGTGTGTGTGTGTGTGTGTGTGTGTGTGTGTGTGTGTGTGTGTGTGTGTGTGTGTGTGTGTGTGTGTGTGTGTGTGTGTGTGTGTGTGTGTGTGTGTGTGTGTGTGTGTGTGTGTGTGTGTGTGTGTGTGTGTGTGTGTGTGTGTGTGTGTGTGTGTGTGTGTGTGTGTGTGTGTGTGTGTGTGTGTGTGTGTGTGTGTGTGTGTGTGTGTGACTGTGTGTGTGTGTGTGTGTGTGTGTGTGTGTGTGTGTGTGTGTGTGTGTGTGTGTGTGTGTGTGTGTGTCTGTCTGTCTGTTTGTTTCTGCATGTGCTTGCCTTTCTGCTTTCTGGATAATATATATTCTTTTGGTGTCATAAAATGGAGAGCAAACAGCGGATAACAAAAAGCAGAAACAATAGAAACAGTCTTTTGTTCCATTGTAAGTTAACAGCAATATGATCTGTCAGTTTGTGTATAAATCAAGTAGAAATGCTTTAATGTTTCATTGTATTCTAAGGCAGTCTATGTTCTCCACTTCTAATAAAAACAGTGCAACATAACAGAATTGCTTGTCTTACATGTAAGATGAGGTAACCAAGGTGACAGAAAGCGATGCCAGAGTGATGGATGCCTAGAAAGAGGGTCAGTGATAGCATTCTTACAAGTTTAACCTCTGCTAGCATCCAAGCATCGAGAAAAATGAAGAAAGAAAGTGTTAGGGCATTGCAGTGAAAAAGAAGAAAAGGTTTAGTCTTGTAGGATGATGGGGGGATACAGAAGAGAGACTAATTCACTGCCAGTGACGTGTACAATTCTAGCCAAGAAGGAAATCCTAGCCAGACTGGAAAGGAATTCATAACAGTTGTAGTTTAAAATTAAGATAGATGAGACATCACAGATGTGACAGCTTAACTTCTCAGGCACAAAAAAATAAAGAAAAAGAGGCGACAGGAAACAGCAGAGGAACAAGCAAAGGTTACTCACACCATGGTTGGGTCGTGCTGGTATGTGTCCAGCACAATGAGAACTAATAGTCATATAATGCTTGGCTGTGACAGTGGACAAAAGAGAATGGGTTGAGACAGGAGGACACCCATAAGACAGCTAAATTCCTTAGCCTCTGAGAATTTCTTGAAATGATATAGGACATGCTGTTGCTGGAAACCACTATAACATGTACTAGAACGTGGGATGGACAGGTGCCTGTGTGCCTGTTTTCCAGGAATGGCAGAAAATAAAAGTATGCCATTCCTCGAATGGCAGTCAAGGGAAGCATGCAGGAGGACTGATGCTGTACATAAGTGAAGGTACAACTATAGAGTTTGAGAGGAGGAGGAGGAGAAACACGAAGATAGTAAGCAGTTAAGCTGGTGGGAGGGAGGGAGGAATGGCAGCAGACTGGTAGAGTTTATTGCTTCCACCCCCACATATGGAATGGAAAGTAACAAACCACACAGGAACAGAATGGATCCAGGAACAGAAAACAACAATGCTGTAGGGAATATCCTGTTCTTGTGGACAAATACATTCTTTGGATATTCACTACAGTGTTGCTGTTTTCTATTCCTGGATCCATTCTGCTCCTGTGTGTTTGTGCCGTCTATGTGCTTTTGTGTTTGGTTCTATGGAATGGGAAGTAGGAGAGAATAAGAGAATGTGATAGGCAGAAGAGAGTTATAGTCATGAGTGAGCTGAATTTGACAAGATCAAAATGAGAGACTGCAAGACCCAAGATATAGAGAGATATAGATCTTAAATGCATTTAGGTTAATGAGAAGGTTCAAAAGTAATATGGGGCTTTATATGACAGGACAGAATTCTGGACATGATTCTAAGCTTGGTGAAGAAGAAGAATAAGGCTATGTGGATAAAAACACCATCATCAAAAGTGAACAAATCATTTTGTGGTTTATAGTAAAGAGGGTAAGGAAAACAAAAAAGACAAAGATGGTGGTAAAGGATGTTTGTAAAAACATTATCGAGCTACGGCAATGGGTCTGAGATGTAATCATGTGTCAGAGATGAGTAACAATGTATCTGAGATGTAGTAATAGCAATGAGTCTGACATATAGTAACAATGGGTCAGAGATGTAGTTATAATAATGGGTCTGAGATGCAGTAACAATGGGTCTGAGATGTATTAATAATGGGTCTGAGGTGTAGTTATAACAATGGGTCTGAGATGAAGTTATAACAATGGGTCTGAGATGCAGTAATAGCAATGGGTCTGAGAGGCACTAATGGGTCTGAGATGCAGTAAAAATGGGTCTGAGATGAAGTTATAATAATGGGTCTGAGATGCAGTAAAAATAGGTCTGAGATGAAGTTAAAATAATGTATCTGAGATGCGATAACAATGGGTCTGAGATGCAGTTATAATAATGGGACTGAGATGTTATAATAATGGGTCTGAGATGCAGTAACAATGGCTCTGAGATGTAGTTATACTATTGGGTTTGAGATGCAGTAACAATGGGTCTGAGATGTAGTTATAATAATGGGTCTGAGATGTATTAATAATGGGTCTGAGGTGTAGTTATAACAATGGGTCTGAGATGCAGTAATAATAGGACTGAGATGTTATAATAATGGGTCTGAGATGCAGTAACAATGGGTCTGAGATGTAGTTATAATAATGGGTCTGAGATGCAGTAACAATGGGTCTGAGATGCAGTTATAATAATGGGTCTGAGATGTATTAATAATAGGTCTGAGGTGTAGTTATAACAATGGGTCTGAGATGCAGTTATAGCAATGGGTCTGAGAGGCACTAATGGGTCTAAGATGCTGATCAGTGACCCTCTTCAAGCTCAACCTTGATGAGTGGATGGAAAACCACAAATTTGTCCCAGGAGTTCCACGGTCCATACCTCTCAACCTCTTATAGCAGAAAATCTGGACAGAGACTAAACTGATGGGGGGACAAATAGGGACACATTTTAAATATTGCTCTTACAAACTTAGAAAGTTGATAGAATAATAGTTTTTGCATTAGCATGAATTTTCTGAAGGATGTGGAGTCTTAAACTCAAATGTTTGTCATCATTTAATGACTTCAATCCTCAGCTATTTGCCAGAAAAGTACAGACGTTTTGAGGAACACATCACAAATATGAGGCAAAAATCTGAACATTCTTTGAGAATATGTACAGTTGAGAGGTATTCCAGCTGTGTCCCTCATTGTCAGGGGCAACACTGACTGAAGTTTTTTTGGGGGATAAACTCTTGGCTAGGTGTGTAAGGGCCCCAGGGGCATTAGCCTAGTAACCTCCTATGATCCTATGCAGGTAGCCAGCATCAGCACAATGCAAAAGAGTCTGAGGTAAAAGAAAAAAAGGGAGGTGGATAATGTGGCTACACAAGAAGGTGAAGCTTGTAATTATAACAAATGATAGGGCATATGTGAAGGTAGAGGTGGGAGCGTGTAAACAGCACAGTACAAGGAGGCAAGCATAAAGGCAACAAAGAAGGTGAAGGCACAATATAAAAAAGGAGTTGTCAGTAGGAGTAAAGAGGAGAAACATAGTCTTCATTAGCTATACAACAGAAAGGAAGAAAGTGAGGCACACAGAGGCTCAGCTTAGCAAAAATGAGAGGGACGCCGCAGACACCTGAGATAAGCAGAGTTTCCGAGAGAACACTCTGCTTTGACATCTATTAAGGAAGCAGGAAAGGGACTGCACATTCGGAGGTGGGGCAAAGTGGAGAGAAAGCAGTGAGTGGACAACAGGACATGCAAAAAGAAGTTCAGGGACACCTGTAGTTTTCTATGAGAGGTGGTGCATAAATACAGGAGAGCTGTCGTCCAGCATTCTTAGGGGGTCTTGATTCTGTGCTAACAGACCCTTTGAAGGAGCATGGAAGTAGAGGCCTGTTAGTGTAACAAAACTGACTGGAAAAGTCAGAAAGAATTGTGATTGAAAGTTAGGTTACTTTGCAATATAATAGTAGCTCTGAGGACAAAAACAAATACCACATGCAGTGGCAGACACCAGAACATACATAGAGGAGGTTTAGAGGGACCTGGCTTCCCTATGGGTTGATAAACTACAAAAAAGAGGTCAACTTCCTCCCTGGTTCTTCACAAGTCTGGCCACTGTGAAAATAGATCCATTGAAGGAGGGGAATAAACTCACCTGGCTTATGTGAGTTGGTGACATGAATAAAGTAGGTGTACCTGGGTGCGTTTACTTATGTCTTATCTTAACAGTTCCTTTTAACAGCATCAGTGTGTGATAGCTTTATTTTGTAAGAAGATGTTTCATTTGTCATGCTGGGGTATGACACTAGGATGCTAACTTTCTGGAGTGGAATGAAAGAGGAGGGCTTCCAGGTTTACTATGTATTTACGGCTCTCACAGAGGAGACTCTACCAGGCTGAGAAAAGGTAATTTTCAGCGAGTACAAGATGGTTCTTCCACTGTGTTAGGATACGAACTGCTAGAAGCCTGTCATAAAAAGGGGCAGGTTTGCAGGTCCACCTGGATGCCCACTGTTACTGTGGGAGAGGAAATTAATGCAGAATAAGAGGAATCAAGGAGCTGTTAATACAAGAGGAAGACGAGGGAGGATCAGCACCAATGTGGTGTGATTCTTTGCTACAAGGGATGAAGAATTGGGTTTCAACAACTATTTTGAATACTAACAGAGAGTTCAGCATAGATAGTAGCAGCTTGTTTCACATCAGCTCAGTAGAATTAGGCCCTGCACACATTTATGCAGAGCACCTGCAAAACACAGTAAGATGTTTTTGCTGGGCTGACTAATGGGAATAGTCCTCCTGCAGACATGAGCCACTATTTATCTATGCTGTGCTGACTAATGGGAATAGTCAGACTGCAGACATGAGCCACTATTTATCTATGCTGTGCTGACTAACGGGAATAGTCAGACTGCAGACATGAGCCACTATTTATCTATGCTGTGCTGACTAATGGGAATAGTCAGACTGCAGACATGAGCCACTATTTATCTATGCTGTGCTGACTAATGGGAATAGTCAGACTGCAGACATGAGCCACTATTTATCTATGCTGTGCTGACTAATGGGAATAGTCAGACTGCAGACATGAGCCACTATTTATCTATGCTGTGCTGACTAATGGGAATAGTCAGACTGCAGACATGAGCCACTATTTATCTATGCTGTGCTGACTAATGGGAATAGTCAGACTGCAGACATGAGCCACTATTTATCTATGCTGTGCTGACTAATGGGAATAGTCAGACTGCAGACATGAGCCACTATTTATCTATGCTGTGCTGACTAATGGGAATAGTCAGACTGCAGACATGAGCCACTATTTATCTATGCTGTGCTGACTAATGGGAATAGTCAGACTGCAGACATGAGCCACTATTTATCTATGCTGTGCTGACTAATGGGAATAGTCAGACTGCAGACATGAGCCACTATTTATCTATGCTGTGCTGACTAATGGGAATAGTCAGACTGCAGACATGAGCCACTATTTATCTATGCTGTGCTGACTAATGGGAATAGTCAGACTGCAGACATGAGCCACTATTTATCTATGCTGTGCTGACTAATGGGAATAGTCAGACTGCAGACATGAGCCACTATTTATCTATGCTGTGCTGACTAATGGGAATAGTCAGACTGCAGACATGAGCCACTATTTATCTATGCTGTGCTGACTAATGGGAATAGTCAGACTGCAGACATGAGCCACTATTTATCTATGCTGTGCTGACTAATGGGAATAGTCAGACTGCAGACATGAGCCACTATTTATCTATGCTGTGCTGACTAATGGGAATAGTCAGACTGCAGACATGAGCCACTATTTATCTATGCTGTGCTGACTAATGGGAATAGTCAGACTGCAGACATGAGCCACTATTTATCTATGCTGTGCTGACTAATGGGAATAGTCAGACTGCAGACATGAGCCACTATTTATCTATGCTGTGCAGACTAATGGGAATAGTCAGACTGCAGACATGAACCACTATTTATCTATGCTGTGCTGACTAATGGGAATAGTCAGACTGCAGACATGAGCCACTATTTATCTATGCTGTGCTGACTAATGGGAATAGTCAGACTGCAGACATGAGCCACTATTTATCTATGCTGTGCTGACTAATGGGAATAGTCAGACTGCAGACATGAGCCACTATTTATCTATGCTGTGCTGACTAATGGGAATAGTCAGACTGCAGACATGAGCCACTATTTATCTATGCTGTGCTGACTAATGGGAATAGTCAGACTGCAGACATGAGCCACTATTTATCTATGCTGTGCTGACTAATGGGAATAGTCAGACTGCAGACATGAGCCACTATTTATCTATGCTGTGCTGACTAATGGGAATAGTCAGACTGCAGACATGAGCCACTATTTATCTATGCTGTGCTGACTAATGGGAATAGTCAGACTGCAGACATGAGCCACTATTTATCTATGCTGTGCTGACTAATGGGAATAGTCAGACTGCAGACATGAGCCACTATTTATCTATGCTGTGCTGACTAATGGGAATAGTCAGACTGCAGACATGAGCCACTATTTATCTATGCTGTGCTGACTAATGGGAATAGTCAGACTGCAGACATGAGCCACTATTTATCTATGCTGTGCTGACTAATGGGAATAGTCAGACTGCAGACATGAGCCACTATTTATCTATGCTGTGCTGACTAATGGGAATAGTCAGACTGCAGACATGAGCCACTATTTATCTATGCTGTGCTGACTAATGGGAATAGTCAGACTGCAGACATGAGCCACTATTTATCTATGCTGTGCTGACTAATGGGAATAGTCAGACTGCAGACATGAGCCACTATTTATCTATGCTGTGCTGACTAATGGGAATAGTCAGACTGCAGACATGAGCCACTATTTATCTATGCTGTGCTGACTAATGGGAATAGTCAGACTGCAGACATGAGCCACTATTTATCTATGCTGTGCTGACTAATGGGAATAGTCAGACTGCAGACATGAGCCACTATTTATCTATGCTGTGCTGACTAATGGGAATAGTCAGACTGCAGACATGAGCCACTATTTATCTATGCTGTGCTGACTAATGGGAATAGTCAGACTGCAGACATGAGCCACTATTTATCTATGCTGTGCTGACTAATGGGAATAGTCAGACTGCAGACATGAGCCACTATTTATCTATGCTGTGCTGACTAATGGGAATAGTCAGACTGCAGACATGAGCCACTATTTATCTATGCTGTGCTGACTAATGGGAATAGTCAGACTGCAGACATGAGCCACTATTTATCTATGCTGTGCTGACTAATGGGAATAGTCAGACTGCAGACATGAGCCACTATTTATCTATGCTGTGCTGACTAATGGGAATAGTCAGACTGCAGACATGAGCCACTATTTATCTATGCTGTGCTGACTAATGGGAATAGTCAGACTGCAGACATGAGCCACTATTTATCTATGCTGTGCTGACTAATGGGAATAGTCAGACTGCAGACATGAGCCACTATTTATCTATGCTGTGCTGACTAATGGGAATAGTCAGACTGCAGACATGAGCCACTATTTATCTATGCTGTGCTGACTAATGGGAATAGTCAGACTGCAGACATGAGCCACTATTTATCTATGCTGTGCTGACTAATGGGAATAGTCAGACTGCAGACATGAGCCACTATTTATCTATGCTGTGCTGACTAATGGGAATAGTCAGACTGCAGACATGAGCCACTATTTATCTATGCTGTGCTGACTAATGGGAATAGTCAGACTGCAGACATGAGCCACTATTTATCTATGCTGTGCTGACTAATGGGAATAGTCAGACTGCAGACATGAGCCACTATTTATCTATGCTGTGCTGACTAATGGGAATAGTCAGACTGCAGACATGAGCCACTATTTATCTATGCTGTGCTGACTAATGGGAATAGTCAGACTGCAGACATGAGCCACTATTTATCTATGCTGTGCTGACTAATGGGAATAGTCAGACTGCAGACATGAGCCACTATTTATCTATGCTGTGCTGACTAATGGGAATAGTCAGACTGCAGACATGAGCCACTATTTATCTATGCTGTGCTGACTAATGGGAATAGTCAGACTGCAGACATGAGCCACTATTTATCTATGCTGTGCTGACTAATGGGAATAGTCAGACTGCAGACATGAGCCACTATTTATCTATGCTGTGCTGACTAATGGGAATAGTCAGACTGCAGACATGAGCCACTATTTATCTATGCTGTGCTGACTAATGGGAATAGTCAGACTGCAGACATGAGCCACTATTTATCTATGCTGTGCTGACTAATGGGAATAGTCAGACTGCAGACATGAGCCACTATTTATCTATGCTGTGCTGACTAATGGGAATAGTCAGACTGCAGACATGAGCCACTATTTATCTATGCTGTGCTGACTAATGGGAATAGTCAGACTGCAGACATGAGCCACTATTTATCTATGCTGTGCTGACTAATGGGAATAGTCAGACTGCAGACATGAGCCACTATTTATCTATGCTGTGCTGACTAATGGGAATAGTCAGACTGCAGACATGAGCCACTATTTATCTATGCTGTGCTGACTAATGGGAATAGTCAGACTGCAGACATGAGCCACTATTTATCTATGCTGTGCTGACTAATGGGAATAGTCAGACTGCAGACATGAGCCACTATTTATCTATGCTGTGCTGACTAATGGGAATAGTCAGACTGCAGACATGAGCCACTATTTATCTATGCTGTGCTGACTAATGGGAATAGTCAGACTGCAGACATGAGCCACTATTTATCTATGCTGTGCTGACTAATGGGAATAGTCAGACTGCAGACATGAGCCACTATTTATCTATGCTGTGCTGACTAATGGGAATAGTCAGACTGCAGACATGAGCCACTATTTATCTATGCTGTGCTGACTAATGGGAATAGTCAGACTGCAGACATGAGCCACTATTTATCTATGCTGTGCTGACTAATGGGAATAGTCAGACTGCAGACATGAGCCACTATTTATCTATGCTGTGCTGACTAATGGGAATAGTCAGACTGCAGACATGAGCCACTATTTATCTATGCTGTGCTGACTAATGGGAATAGTCAGACTGCAGACATGAGCCACTATTTATCTATGCTGTGCTGACTAATGGGAATAGTCAGACTGCAGACATGAGCCACTATTTATCTATGCTGTGCTGACTAATGGGAATAGTCAGACTGCAGACATGAGCCACTATTTATCTATGCTGTGCTGACTAATGGGAATAGTCAGACTGCAGACATGAGCCACTATTTATCTATGCTGTGCTGACTAATGGGAATAGTCAGACTGCAGACATGAGCCACTATTTATCTATGCTGTGCTGACTAATGGGAATAGTCAGACTGCAGACATGAGCCACTATTTATCTATGCTGTGCTGACTAATGGGAATAGTCAGACTGCAGACATGAGCCACTATTTATCTATGCTGTGCTGACTAATGGGAATAGTCAGACTGCAGACATGAACCACTATTTATCTATGCTGTGCTGACTAATGGGAATAGTCAGACTGCAGACATGAGTGACTATTTATCTATGCTGTGCTGACTAATGGGAATAGTCAGACTGCAGACATGAGCCACTATTTATCTATGCTGTGCTGACTAATGGGAATAGTCAGACTGCAGACATGAGCCACTATTTATCTATGCTGTGCTGACTAATGGGAATAGTCAGACTGCAGACATGAGCCACTATTTATCTATGCTGTGCTGACTAATGGGAATAGTCAGACTGCAGACATGAGCCACTATTTATCTATGCTGTGCTGACTAATGGGAACAGTCAGACTGCAGACATGAGCCACTATTTATCTACGCTGTGCAGACTAATGGGAATAGTCAGACTGCAGACATGAACCACTATTTATCTATTCTGGGCTGACTAATGGGAATAGTCAGACTGCAGACATGAGCCACTATTTATCTATGCTGGGCTGACTAATGGGAATAGTCAGACTGCAGACATGAGCCACTATTTATCTATGCTGTGCTGACTAATGGGAATAGTCAGACTGCAGACATGAGCCACTATTTATCTATGCTGTGCTGACTAATGGGAATAGTCAGACTGCAGACATGAGCCACTATTTATCTATGCTGTGCTGACTAATGGGAATAGTCAGACTGCAGACATGAGCCACTATTTATCTATGCTGTGCTGACTAATGGGAATAGTCAGACTGCAGACATGAGCCACTATTTATCTATGCTGTGCTGACTAATGGGAATAGTCAGACTGCAGACATGAGCCACTATTTATCTATGCTGTGCTGACTAATGGGAATAGTCAGACTGCAGACATGAGCCACTATTTATCTATGCTGTGCTGACTAATGGGAATAGTCAGACTGCAGACATGAGCCACTATTTATCTATGCTGTGCTGACTAATGGGAATAGTCAGACTGCAGACATGAGCCACTATTTATCTATGCTGTGCTGACTAATGGGAATAGTCAGACTGCAGACATGAGCCACTATTTATCTATGCTGTGCTGACTAATGGGAATAGTCAGACTGCAGACATGAGCCACTATTTATCTATGCTGTGCTGACTAATGGGAATAGTCAGACTGCAGACATGAGCCACTATTTATCTATGCTGTGCTGACTAATGGGAATAGTCAGACTGCAGACATGAGCCACTATTTATCTATGCTGTGCTGACTAATGGGAATAGTCAGACTGCAGACATGAGCCACTATTTATCTATGCTGTGCTGACTAATGGGAATAGTCAGACTGCAGACATGAGCCACTATTTATCTATGCTGTGCTGACTAATGGGAATAGTCAGACTGCAGACATGAGCCACTATTTATCTATGCTGTGCTGACTAATGGGAATAGTCAGACTGCAGACATGAGCCACTATTTATCTATGCTGTGCTGACTAATGGGAATAGTCAGACTGCAGACATGAGCCACTATTTATCTATGCTGTGCTGACTAATGGGAATAGTCAGACTGCAGACATGAGCCACTATTTATCTATGCTGTGCTGACTAATGGGAATAGTCAGACTGCAGACATGAGCCACTATTTATCTATGCTGTGCTGACTAATGGGAATAGTCAGACTGCAGACATGAGCCACTATTTATCTATGCTGTGCTGACTAATGGGAATAGTCAGACTGCAGACATGAGCCACTATTTATCTATGCTGTGCTGACTAATGGGAATAGTCAGACTGCAGACATGAGCCACTATTTATCTATGCTGTGCTGACTAATGGGAATAGTCAGACTGCAGACATGAGCCACTATTTATCTATGCTGTGCTGACTAATGGGAATAGTCAGACTGCAGACATGAGCCACTATTTATCTATGCTGTGCTGACTAATGGGAATAGTCAGACTGCAGACATGAGCCACTATTTATCTATGCTGTGCTGACTAATGGGAATAGTCAGACTGCAGACATGAGCCACTATTTATCTATGCTGTGCTGACTAATGGGAATAGTCAGACTGCAGACATGAGCCACTATTTATCTATGCTGTGCTGACTAATGGGAATAGTCAGACTGCAGACATGAGCCACTATTTATCTATGCTGTGCTGACTAATGGGAATAGTCAGACTGCAGACATGAGCCACTATTTATCTATGCTGTGCTGACTAATGGGAATAGTCAGACTGCAGACATGAGCCACTATTTATCTATGCTGTGCTGACTAATGGGAATAGTCAGACTGCAGACATGAGCCACTATTTATCTATGCTGTGCTGACTAATGGGAATAGTCAGACTGCAGACATGAGCCACTATTTATCTATGCTGTGCTGACTAATGGGAATAGTCAGACTGCAGACATGAGCCACTATTTATCTATGCTGTGCTGACTAATGGGAATAGTCAGACTGCAGACATGAGCCACTATTTATCTATGCTGTGCTGACTAATGGGAATAGTCAGACTGCAGACATGAGCCACTATTTATCTATGCTGTGCTGACTAATGGGAATAGTCAGACTGCAGACATGAGCCACTATTTATCTATGCTGTGCTGACTAATGGGAATAGTCAGACTGCAGACATGAGCCACTATTTATCTATGCTGTGCTGACTAATGGGAATAGTCAGACTGCAGACATGAGCCACTATTTATCTATGCTGTGCTGACTAATGGGAATAGTCAGACTGCAGACATGAGCCACTATTTATCTATGCTGTGCTGACTAATGGGAATAGTCAGACTGCAGACATGAGCCACTATTTATCTATGCTGTGCTGACTAATGGGAATAGTCAGACTGCAGACATGAGCCACTATTTATCTATGCTGTGCTGACTAATGGGAATAGTCAGACTGCAGACATGAGCCACTATTTATCTATGCTGTGCTGACTAATGGGAATAGTCAGACTGCAGACATGAGCCACTATTTATCTATGCTGTGCTGACTAATGGGAATAGTCAGACTGCAGACATGAGCCACTATTTATCTATGCTGTGCTGACTAATGGGAATAGTCAGACTGCAGACATGAGCCACTATTTATCTATGCTGTGCTGACTAATGGGAATAGTCAGACTGCAGACATGAGCCACTATTTATCTATGCTGTGCTGACTAATGGGAATAGTCAGACTGCAGACATGAGCCACTATTTATCTATGCTGTGCTGACTAATGGGAATAGTCAGACTGCAGACATGAGCCACTATTTATCTATGCTGTGCTGACTAATGGGAATAGTCAGACTGCAGACATGAGCCACTATTTATCTATGCTGTGCTGACTAATGGGAATAGTCAGACTGCAGACATGAGCCACTATTTATCTATGCTGTGCTGACTAATGGGAATAGTCAGACTGCAGACATGAGCCACTATTTATCTATGCTGTGCTGACTAATGGGAATAGTCAGACTGCAGACATGAGCCACTATTTATCTATGCTGTGCTGACTAATGGGAATAGTCAGACTGCAGACATGAGCCACTATTTATCTATGCTGTGCTGACTAATGGGAATAGTCAGACTGCAGACATGAGCCACTATTTATCTATGCTGTGCTGACTAATGGGAATAGTCAGACTGCAGACATGAGCCACTATTTATCTATGCTGTGCTGACTAATGGGAATAGTCAGACTGCAGACATGAGCCACTATTTATCTATGCTGTGCTGACTAATGGGAATAGTCAGACTGCAGACATGAGCCACTATTTATCTATGCTGTGCTGACTAATGGGAATAGTCAGACTGCAGACATGAGCCACTATTTATCTATGCTGTGCTGACTAATGGGAATAGTCAGACTGCAGACATGAGCCACTATTTATCTATGCTGTGCTGACTAATGGGAATAGTCAGACTGCAGACATGAGCCACTATTTATCTATGCTGTGCTGACTAATGGGAATAGTCAGACTGCAGACATGAGCCACTATTTATCTATGCTGTGCTGACTAATGGGAATAGTCAGACTGCAGACATGAGCCACTATTTATCTATGCTGTGCTGACTAATGGGAATAGTCAGACTGCAGACATGAGCCACTATTTATCTATGCTGTGCTGACTAATGGGAATAGTCAGACTGCAGACATGAGCCACTATTTATCTATGCTGTGCTGACTAATGGGAATAGTCAGACTGCAGACATGAGCCACTATTTATCTATGCTGTGCTGACTAATGGGAATAGTCAGACTGCAGACATGAGCCACTATTTATCTATGCTGTGCTGACTAATGGGAATAGTCAGACTGCAGACATGAGCCACTATTTATCTATGCTGTGCTGACTAATGGGAATAGTCAGACTGCAGACATGAGCCACTATTTATCTATGCTGTGCTGACTAATGGGAATAGTCAGACTGCAGACATGAGCCACTATTTATCTATGCTGTGCTGACTAATGGGAATAGTCAGACTGCAGACATGAGCCACTATTTATCTATGCTGTGCTGACTAATGGGAATAGTCAGACTGCAGACATGAGCCACTATTTATCTATGCTGTGCTGACTAATGGGAATAGTCAGACTGCAGACATGAGCCACTATTTATCTATGCTGTGCTGACTAATGGGAATAGTCAGACTGCAGACATGAGCCACTATTTATCTATGCTGTGCTGACTAATGGGAATAGTCAGACTGCAGACATGAGCCACTATTTATCTATGCTGTGCTGACTAATGGGAATAGTCAGACTGCAGACATGAGCCACTATTTATCTATGCTGTGCTGACTAATGGGAATAGTCAGACTGCAGACATGAGCCACTATTTATCTATGCTGTGCTGACTAATGGGAATAGTCAGACTGCAGACATGAGCCACTATTTATCTATGCTGTGCTGACTAATGGGAATAGTCAGACTGCAGACATGAGCCACTATTTATCTATGCTGTGCTGACTAATGGGAATAGTCAGACTGCAGACATGAGCCACTATTTATCTATGCTGTGCTGACTAATGGGAATAGTCAGACTGCAGACATGAGCCACTATTTATCTATGCTGTGCTGACTAATGGGAATAGTCAGACTGCAGACATGAGCCACTATTTATCTATGCTGTGCTGACTAATGGGAATAGTCAGACTGCAGACATGACATGAGCCACTATTTATCTATGCTGTGCTGACTAATGGGAATAGTCAGACTGCAGACATGAGCCACTATTTATCTATGCTGTGCTGACTAATGGGAATAGTCAGACTGCAGACATGAGCCACTATTTATCTATGCTGTGCTGACTAATGGGAATAGTCAGACTGCAGACATGAACCACTATTTATCTATGCTGTGCTGACTAATGGGAATAGTCAGACTGCAGACATGAGCCACTATTTATCTATGCTGTGCTGACTAATGGGAATAGTCAGACTGCAGACATGAGCCACTATTTATCTATGCTGGGCTGACTAATGGGACTAATGGGAATAGTCAGACTGCAGACATGAGCCACTATTTATCTATGCTGTGCTGACTAATGGGAATAGTCAGACTGCAGACATGAGCCACTATTTATCTATGCTGTGCTGACTAATGGGAATAGTCAGACTGCAGACATGAGCCACTATTTATCTATGCTGTGCTGACTAATGGGAATAGTCAGACTGCAGACATGAGCCACTATTTATCTATGCTGTGCTGACTAATGGGAATAGTCAGACTGCAGACATGAGCCACTATTTATCTATGCTGTGCTGACTAATGGGAATAGTCAGACTGCAGACATGAGCCACTATTTATCTATGCTGTGCTGACTAATGGGAATAGTCAGACTGCAGACATGAGCCACTATTTATCTATGCTGTGCTGACTAATGGGAATAGTCAGACTGCAGACATGAGCCACTATTTATCTATGCTGTGCTGACTAATGGGAATAGTCAGACTGCAGACATGAGCCACTATTTATCTATGCTGTGCTGACTAATGGGAATAGTCAGACTGCAGACATGAGCCACTATTTATCTATGCTGTGCTGACTAATGGGAATAGTCAGACTGCAGACATGAGCCACTATTTATCTATGCTGTGCTGACTAATGGGAATAGTCAGACTGCAGACATGAGCCACTATTTATCTATGCTGTGCTGACTAATGGGAATAGTCAGACTGCAGACATGAGCCACTATTTATCTATGCTGTGCTGACTAATGGGAATAGTCAGACTGCAGACATGAGCCACTATTTATCTATGCTGTGCTGACTAATGGGAATAGTCAGACTGCAGACATGAGCCACTATTTATCTATGCTGTGCTGACTAATGGGAATAGTCAGACTGCAGACATGAGCCACTATTTATCTATGCTGTGCTGACTAATGGGAATAGTCAGACTGCAGACATGAGCCACTATTTATCTATGCTGTGCTGACTAATGGGAATAGTCAGACTGCAGACATGAGCCACTATTTATCTATGCTGTGCTGACTAATGGGAATAGTCAGACTGCAGACATGAGCCACTATTTATCTATGCTGTGCTGACTAATGGGAATAGTCAGACTGCAGACATGAGCCACTATTTATCTATGCTGTGCTGACTAATGGGAATAGTCAGACTGCAGACATGAGCCACTATTTATCTATGCTGTGCTGACTAATGGGAATAGTCAGACTGCAGACATGAGCCACTATTTATCTATGCTGTGCTGACTAATGGGAATAGTCAGACTGCAGACATGAGCCACTATTTATCTATGCTGTGCTGACTAATGGGAATAGTCAGACTGCAGACATGAGCCACTATTTATCTATGCTGTGCAGACTAATGGGAATAGTCAGACTGCAGACATGAACCACTATTTATCTATGCTGTGCTGACTAATGGGAATAGTCAGACTGCAGACATGAGCCACTATTTATCTATGCTGTGCTGACTAATGGGAATAGTCAGACTGCAGACATGAGCCACTATTTATCTATGCTGTGCTGACTAATGGGAATAGTCAGACTGCAGACATGAGCCACTATTTATCTATGCTGTGCTGACTAATGGGAATAGTCAGACTGCAGACATGAGCCACTATTTATCTATGCTGTGCTGACTAATGGGAATAGTCAGACTGCAGACATGAGCCACTATTTATCTATGCTGTGCTGACTAATGGGAATAGTCAGACTGCAGACATGAGCCACTATTTATCTATGCTGTGCTGACTAATGGGAATAGTCAGACTGCAGACATGAGCCACTATTTATCTATGCTGTGCTGACTAATGGGAATAGTCAGACTGCAGACATGAGCCACTATTTATCTATGCTGTGCTGACTAATGGGAATAGTCAGACTGCAGACATGAGCCACTATTTATCTATGCTGCTGACTAATGGGAATAGTCAGACTGCAGACATGAGCCACTATTTATCTATGCTGTGCTGACTAATGGGAATAGTCAGACTGCAGACATGAGCCACTATTTATCTATGCTGTGCTGACTAATGGGAATAGTCAGACTGCAGACATGAGCCACTATTTATCTATGCTGTGCTGACTAATGGGAATAGTCAGACTGCAGACATGAGCCACTATTTATCTATGCTGTGCTGACTAATGGGAATAGTCAGACTGCAGACATGAGCCACTATTTATCTATGCTGTGCTGACTAATGGGAATAGTCAGACTGCAGACATGAGCCACTATTTATCTATGCTGTGCTGACTAATGGGAATAGTCAGACTGCAGACATGAGCCACTATTTATCTATGCTGTGCTGACTAATGGGAATAGTCAGACTGCAGACATGAGCCACTATTTATCTATGCTGTGCTGACTAATGGGAATAGTCAGACTGCAGACATGAGCCACTATTTATCTATGCTGTGCTGACTAATGGGAATAGTCAGACTGCAGACATGAGCCACTATTTATCTATGCTGTGCTGACTAATGGGAATAGTCAGACTGCAGACATGAGCCACTATTTATCTATGCTGTGCTGACTAATGGGAATAGTCAGACTGCAGACATGAGCCACTATTTATCTATGCTGTGCTGACTAATGGGAATAGTCAGACTGCAGACATGAGCCACTATTTATCTATGCTGTGCTGACTAATGGGAATAGTCAGACTGCAGACATGAGCCACTATTTATCTATGCTGTGCTGACTAATGGGAATAGTCAGACTGCAGACATGAGCCACTATTTTTCTATGCTGGGTTTTTGCTGGGGGTAATG